>NW_026591643.1:5572740-5575176 GCF_907164565.1 Psammomys obesus | reverse complement strand
AAGAGGACAACTGGCTCCCAAAGTTACCCTCTACCCATTATGTACACAAACATGCATGCACACAGACACGTGCACAATTAAATAAGAAAAATGAGATAGAGGGGGGAAACGAAACAGTGGACTTAAGGAAAACATGAATAGTTTTTGGGAGAAGGAAAGACTTCTCAACAGTACCTTAAAATTTTATTTTCTGTCACAGTAGCCTTCTGTTAACCACCTTCTTCAAACATAACACAAGAAATCACGCCTACTAAATGTAAGAACTAGTTTAAATGTGAGCTGAGAAAATGTTTTGCATAAATTATATAATTTCTTCTCACTTGCAGTTGGTACTGATGTTGCCATTTTACAGATGTTAATGTAGAGGCCCAGAGAGGCGACATTTTGTACACACTGCTATAGCTACTAGGTGGAACTGCTAACCACCCTGTCATTTATCTTTTTTTTTTTTTTATCTGAAAACAAGTTGCAATTCACTGTGGCTCAAACGAATAAGAAGAGCAGAGCCAGCCTTTAACAATGTTTGACTGTCTCTAGAGCAGGCGTTGTCAGACATCACAGTCTCTTCTAGGACATTTATCCGTCTTAGCATTTACGATTCCTTCCAGGGAAAATCGTTTCTATGTCTGCCTCCCTAACTGATCTCAGGGACAATCGGTAGTCCCATGGACATGTTACTGAACACCAAATAAGGGTCCATGATCCTATCTCAACTAGATAAAGACTTCCAGTGCTGAAATTCAGACCCTCAGGGCTCAGAAAGGTCTTTGGCCAGGAAGTTCAAGTTCTCTCTCTCTCTCTCTCTCTCTCTCTCTCTCTCTCTGTCCCCAGAGTGTGCTGGACTCACTCAGCTGAGGGGATCAGATGTCCTCGGAAAACAAATCCACACTTAAGTCTGTTTCCTGGCTCCTGGCTCCTGGCTCCTCCTGACACATTCCAAGAAGGAATTTATAGATATTGGGAGGGACAAAGGGTGAGGAATTTGTAGACCATTTTAGAAGCCTGTGTTAGCAGCCTCATGCTTGACTGACATAGCACAATAAAATTTCCTTCACTGGAAGCCAGAGAAAATTTTGTTGTAATACCTTAGAGTTGCCAAAATGATGTGGAAACAAGGTTCATCTGCATTTTTTTAGAAAAAATTTAAATTATCATTATCTATCCAAGTCAAGGATATTCCACGTATGTACCCAAGTCAAGAAGATAAACATGCTTCATGAGCTACTAATCACGATGTCACAAGTAACCAGGTCAGAATGTGTTTCCATCCACATAAGGCTACCCAGTAAAGGTTGATAAATGTCTAAAACTGAAAAATGAAATCAAGTATTATTCTCCAGCTGTGACCAAGGAGAACAACTCCTTTATCTCAGAAAGGAGGGATGTCTAATGATAAACTTTACTTTACCCCATGCTCTTTCAGAAAGGTGCTACAGTATGCATTCTTGTGACCAAACCTTTCATGCAAAAACAAAACAAAACATTAACCAAGACACAAAGACAACCCACATCTGCTTCCCTGAGGTTGACATGTGATGATCCTGCCAGACATTTTGGCTTCCTCAGCTATGACTGAAGAAGCAAAAGTCGTTAGCCTTCTGCAACATATTCTTTAGACCCTTCATTCCTGGTCACTTCCCATAAATATAAGAGTCAGGGATACTGGAGAAATGACTCTGCAGTTAAGAGCTCTTGCTGCACTTCCAGAAGGGTCAGGTATGTCTTTCAGCACCCATGTGGCAGGTCAAAACCATCTATAATTTGAATTCCAAAAGGTATGGCGCACTCTTCTGGCCTCCACAGGCAACAGGCATACAGAATCACATGCACATGTAAAATACTTTTTTCAATGATAATTATCTATCTGTGTTTTGGGGGTTCTTTGTAGATTAATCTATTTATTCTGAAATTATAAAAGCACAGTTATCTGAATTTGACTTCCCATGTCTTACCTAAATCTCTCCAATTGCAATCTCAACTAATTTCCCCAAAGTCTTTCCTCGGAGGAGACATAAACTGGCTAGTTGTCTGCATGAAGAACAATATTTTGCATTGCTAACATCATTATGTCTCTCCAGCTCTACCCTCTCTAGAGCACATGCTTTTACATCCAGCAAACTGACCTTCACAAGGCTTGCTTTCTCAGACATCAGTGGTTTCTGCAACTTCTCTGATAAAAGTCCAAGTTGCCACTAAATTTGGGAGTGGATTCAACTAAGAGGTCAAATTATGGCACATGCAAAAAACAACAAAGAAACAAAAACATTGGCATAGACTCTTGCTAGGTTATGATCCCAAGAGTATAACAAAGTAACATGTCCTGTTGATTGACTGAGCCAGGCAAAGCTTTGGAGCTCTGGTACAGGTCTCTAATCCTTAATTCCCTCTGGTGTGTGTGTGTGTGTGTGTGTGTGTGTGTGTGTGTGTGTGTGTGTG
>NW_026591643.1:5534055-5572730 GCF_907164565.1 Psammomys obesus | reverse complement strand
GTGTGTGTGTGTGTGTGTGTGTGTGTGTGTGTGTGTGTGTGTGTGTGTGTGTGTGTGTGTGTGTGTGTGTGTGTGTGTACACGCGCACATGCACAAAAGCCAGAAGTCAACCTCAAGTGCCTTTCCTCAATTTTTTTAGGAGCCATCAACCTTAGTTTTTGTTGTTGTTTTTGAAGTGTTGCTGTTGTTGTTGTTGATGATGATGGTGATGTTTTGAGACTGGGCCTCTCACTTGTCCAAAACTAGCAGATTATGTAGGAGCCTCCGGGAGCTCCAAGCATGTGCTCCTATGCCCAGCCTTCCATATGGATTCTGGGAACAAACTCAAGTCCTTGTGCCTTCATGACAAACACTTTGGTGACTTAGCCACCTTTGAAATTGTTTTGAGCCCTACTTTATAAAACAGGTGGAGGTCATGGATTAAAGAATAAATACTTACCTTACAGAACCAGAAAGTGCTTAGATGTGACTTCCACAACACTGAAGATGTTCCCTATAGCACAGAAGCACCCCCAATCCTCAGAGCACCATAAGCTGATGTGAAAGATGACACTCAAAGATCTGTAGATCTCAACTACACAATGAAATAGCCTCTCTCTTCCCACGTTATTCTTAAGTCTTCCTTCAGGGCTCAACCATCATCTCAGGTATATGTCTTGATGAAAGAAGACTCTATGTTAAGTACTGATTACTCTCATATGTATGCAAGTCATTATTTTGTAAGTCTTAAAACCAGCCAGAATTTAGTGGGTCATTCATATTTTCACTCAGTAATTTCTCAAGCACCTTTGACAGCTCCCTTCCCTGACCTGAATCTCTATGCATATGAATGGCTACATGACAGATAAGCAGAGCAGTTTAGCAGTCAGAACTCCTTCAAGATACATCCTCCTCCACACTCTGTCTCATCTAATCCTTCTCACTATTTAAGTCTCATCCTAAATTGCATCCTTTCTAATAGCCCATACTCTGCCATTCCTTGGACAATTCCGTTGTTTTTCAAAGCCACAGCAGTTGGCACTATACTCAGAAAATGCATCATCTCTGTTCTTGTTTTTTCTTTGTTCCCTAAATACTGAAAAGATTATTCCATTTTCTCCTTAGTTCTGTTTGTTAAGTCCCACCAGAATAGATGCTTGGTCTTGTATTTATCTCTACCACCCACAGAACTTTTGTTGTTATAGAATATTCAGTATAAATTCTGTCAGCACTGGTCAATATGAGAAGACACTGGAAGATCATGAACATCTCTTAATTTGGACAGCTGATTCAGAAGTACTCTGTCAAGTTCTTCTAAAGCTTGACTATGGAATGTTCTGCATAGACAAATTAAGGAGAAGGGAATTTGGGGTACAAAGAATAAATATAATGCAAGAGCCAGGTGATAAGAAAGAAGCAATGTAGAAATTAAGATCTCAGTTTTTCTCTGCGTTCTTTATCTTCCCCTCTGTCTCCCTGATAGAGAGAAACTGCAGAGCTTACTTCAGCACGGAGAATCAGTAATTACAGTCAGGAGTCACTGAACATCTCCTGGGGCTACAGCCTTCACAGCACCATAAAACTTCCCTTGGAAGGCGTGTCTAGTAAACACTGAGGGACAGTGAATGATTTCTACATAATGTTTTTATTACAGCAGTTGTTGTTGTTTTCTTGCCCCCCCCCACGACTGGCCAAGATTTTCACTGTGAAAAGTGAAATAAGGGGAAGAATTAGGTACCTTATCCAAGTACCCAGATCTGAGGCTGAGATACAAACCCATGCCTACCTTTTCCAAATGTTTTTCCATGTTTTTCTATCTACTGTCTCCTTACATTTCCAAAACTTGAATGATGAATAACATTGGTCTTTCAAACTGGAAGATTTTTCTAGACACCATTTTATATCCTCACAACAGTATATAATAAAGGAATATCAAGAAAGTTTCAGACACAGGAGACAAGACACCAATGTTCACTTGGAAGTGCAACTACTCCACAGCGTGCATTAGTACTAGACACTACTAACTATTGGTTTCCTTTATTTGTAGATCATTCTTCCAAGAAGATCGGGGGCATCCAACTGTATTCTATTAAGGACATCTAAATTCCTAAGTCTACTGGGAGATAAGACAACCTACAGATCTACAGACACCTCGCCAATCCAACCTCCACCATGGGGGCCATGACCTGGATATTGCCAGGCATCTTTCTAGCTTTGTTTGCCCTCACTTCCGAAGGTGGGGTCCTCAAGAAAGTTATCAGGCACAAGCGACAGAGTGGGGTGAACATGACCCTGCCAGAGGAGAATCAGCCAGTGGTGTTCAACCATGTCTATAACATCAAGTTGCCCATCGGCTCTCAGTGCTCGGTGGATCTGGAGTCAGACAGTGGAGAAAAGGACCTGACCCCCACACCAGAATCCAGTGGAGGCTTCCAGGAGCACACAGCAGATGGTGGTAACCAGATTGTGTTCACACACCGCATCAACATCCCTCGCCGGGCGTGTGGCTGCGCTGCGGCTCCAGACGTGAAGGAGCTTCTGAGCAGGCTAGAGGAGCTGGAGATGCTGGTATCATCTCTAAGGGAGCAGTGCACCATGGGTACAGGCTGTTGTCTCCAACCTGCAGAAGGTAGGTTGCTCAGAAAGCAAAAGGGTGGGTTAACCCTGTTTCTGCACAAATAGGAAAAATGATGAGCAGAGAGGGATCCATGAGTGGTTTCTAAAGCTGGTTTCCTGGGAAACTAGACAGTCAAGGTGTGTGTGTGTGTGTGTGTGTGAGAGAGAGAGAGAGAGAGAGAGAGAGAGAGAGATTAAGGTCAGGTAAATGTGCAGAGTGCAGCCATCTCTCCTCTGTTCTTGGAAGTATCATGGTAATAATAATTCTCTCGGTAATTTTCTGGCATTTGACAAATCTGCTTCAGTTAATTGTGTCTTTTTAGATTTATTGGTATGGAGAGTTGGCTCAGCAGTTAAAGAGAACTTGCTCTCCCAGAGGGTCCAGGTTCGATTTCCATTACATACACGGTCACTCACATCTGTGACTCCACTCCCAGGAGATTAACACCCTCTCGTAACCTCACAATGAACCAGCCACACAAGTATATAAACATGTACATAAACATACATTCAGGCGAAGAACTTACACACACACAACTTAATAAAATAAATAAATCTAAATGCTTTAAGAGTTATTTATTTGGCTGTCTACCCTTGTGTGTTTATGTCTGAGTATGGGTCTGTCCGTCTGCAGCCATGCACTCTCACACATGTGCACTAAGGCCAGAAGAAGGTGTTGGGCATCGTCTGTCGCTACCTGTCTAGTCCTTTGAGGAATCATCTCTCCTTGAACCTGGGGCTCATTTTCTCTCAGCTAGTCTAGAACCCAGCAAGTCTCAGTGATCTCCCTATCTCTACTCACTGAGAGATAAGGTTACAGGCATATGTGAGACACACAGCTCATAGGAGCTGGGATCTGAACTCTGATCCTCACAATTACACAGCAAGCACCTTCAGCTACTGAGCCATCACCTCTCCAGTCCCCACTTTAATTTTATCTTGGCCATACTTGTTTCACCCTATAATCTAGTTCTTAGTTACCCAAAAATATCTAAGAATAACGTAATGTTCCTTCTCCCAAAGGCAATCTCTCAAAGAGACTGCTATATCCCCATCACTTTGTTGTACAAACAGAGTAGCAAAGATCCAGAGGGGAGTGAGGTTCTCCGCATCCTTCAGAGTTGGGTCTTAACACAGTATTCCACAGTCCTGTGTAAAAAGCCATGCTTCTGCCTGGGTGGTGCTAAGTCTGTGGGACCAGGAAGGAAGTATTCTACTGTGATGGAACACAGTGTGATTATGGAAAGATGGCCAGGCCAGGGCCTTACATACAGCCACTTGTGTGGACTAGACAGTGTGTCTTGTATGATCCCCCCAACAACCTTTTAAGATAAGGTTTCACATCCCTCTGTAAATCTAAAACCTGAGGTTTTAAAAGTGGACCAAACATTACAGGATGACTCCGTGATAAAGAAGGACGTAGACTTTGCACATACTTGATGTCGTCACGCTCCCTGAGGGATACCCTGGACCTTTGTGCACCCATTCAAGGAATTCTGCTGCTTTGAAGTTCATTACCTCCACTTCCCAAGGTCCATAAAACTACAGAAGCTTTAGCTTCAAATCAGAAATGAGTGTCTGTTTCCATCACTTAGAAAATACTACTAGAAAGGACCTTGATAATGATTTCAAGAGTGGACCCAACCACCATATGCAAAGAGTGCTGTGGGACTGTAGGCTTCTAATGAAATGTTTTTAATTTTTAAAAATTTTAATAGATCAATCCATTTTCTATCTATCCACTCTCTTGAGGAAAAATGTAGGTGAGAAGACATGGGAGGCTTAAAGTTAATGTAGCTTGACTGTGAATGTGAATTCTATCGGATTTTTCCACTAAGAACTTACTCTCTGAGCCAGTTGATGCAGATGAATCTGGGTCAGGGATTTTTTCATGTGAGTAGAAAAACAAACAAACCTGCCCTGATGGAACTCAGCTAAGTACCTGTTATCTTCATTGCAGGCCGTCTGGACACCAGGCCCTTCTGCAGTGGCCGTGGCAACTTCAGTGCTGAAGGATGTGGCTGTGTTTGTGAACCCGGCTGGAAAGGCCCCAACTGCTCTGAGCCAGAATGTCCTGGGAACTGTAACCTCCAAGGCCAGTGCCTTGATGGACAGTGTGTCTGTGATGAGGGCTTCACTGGCGAAGACTGCAGCCAGCTGGCCTGTCCCAATGACTGCAATGACCAGGGCAGGTGTGTGAACGGAGTCTGTGTGTGCTTCGAAGGCTATGCTGGGGAGGACTGTGGCCTGGAAGTCTGCCCGGTACCCTGCAGTGAGGAGCACGGGGTGTGTGTGGACGGCAGGTGTGTGTGCAAAGATGGCTTCGCTGGTGATGACTGCAATGAGCCCCTGTGCCTCAACAACTGCTACAGCCGTGGGCGGTGCGTAGAGAATGAGTGTGTGTGTGACGAGGGCTTCACTGGCGAGGACTGCAGCGAGCTCATCTGCCCCAGGGACTGCTTCGACCGCGGCCGCTGCGTCAATGGCACCTGCTACTGTGAGGAAGGTTTCACAGGCGAAGACTGTGGCACGCTCACCTGCGCCAACGACTGCCAGGGCCACGGCCAGTGCGAGGAGGGGCAGTGTGTTTGTGACGAGGGCTTTGCGGGCGCAGACTGCAGTGAAAAGCGGTGCCCTGCGGACTGTCACCACCGTGGCCGCTGCCTCAACGGGCAGTGTGAGTGTGATGATGGCTTCACAGGGCCCGACTGTGCGGATCTCCAGTGTCCCAACGGCTGCAGCGGGCACGGCCGCTGTGTCAACGGGCAGTGTGTGTGCGACGAGGGCTACACTGGAGAAGACTGCAGCCAGCGGCGATGCCCCAGTGACTGCCACAACCGGGGCCTCTGTGTACAGGGCAAGTGCGTATGTGAACAAGGCTTCAAGGGCTTTGACTGCAGTGAGATGAGCTGTCCCAACGACTGCCACCAGCAAGGCCGCTGTGTGAACGGCATGTGCGTCTGTGACGACGACTACACTGGGGAAGACTGCAGAGACCGCCGCTGTCCCCGCGACTGCAGCCAGCGAGGCCGCTGTGTGGACGGACAGTGCCTGTGTGAGGATGGCTTCACTGGGCCTGACTGTGCTGAGCTCTCCTGCCCCAGCGACTGCCACGGCCATGGCCGCTGTGTGAACGGGCAGTGCATCTGCCACGAGGGATTCACTGGCAAAGACTGCAAAGAGCAAAGGTGCCCCAGTGACTGCCACGGCCAAGGCCGCTGTGAAGATGGCCAGTGCATCTGTCACGAAGGCTTCACGGGCCTGGACTGTGGGCAGCGCTCCTGCCCCAGTGACTGCAGCAACCAGGGACAATGTGTCTCTGGCCGCTGCATCTGCAATGAAGGCTACACAGGGACAGACTGCTCTGAGGGTGAGTATCTGCAAGCTGGCATGCAAGTGGTCCTGACGGGGTAGATACCTGATGCCTACCAGAGAGTGATATTTGCATATATTTATCAATATACCAATTCTTTCCGTGTGTCCTGTGAGTGTATTCTGTTAAACACACACTCTTTCTCTGACCCTATGGGCATCTTGCCACTGGGCAACCAGGACTCAAAAGACTCCAAGCTGGAGTCTATTATCAAATGCTTTTTGCTAATTATCGGCTTCCTTTCCTTCTCTACTCTGACTTTAAAACAGCAGCAAACAAAGCTCTTCTATTTGAATGGAAGTGATGATTCTGCTGGACTGAAGGATTAAATAGACATTATTATTACATAAGGTGAACTTGATGCAGTCAGCTAAATAGCTGCTAGTTACCTGGGAAATAGACTTGTTCCCTAAGGTTTTTGTTGTTGTTAGGGGGGGGGGTTGTTTTGTTTTGTTTTGTTTTTTCATGCTAGCTTTATCCAAGGGCTGTGAGCATCTCCCCAAGGAACACTGTTCCCAGTAGTAATCACAGGTAGAGGGATATAGTATGTATTCAGGAAATATTGACTAAATGAAAATGCAGCAAAGAACAAAACACTTGTGTTCCATGATGGTCTTTTTCTGGATTTCTCTCGTCCACCTATAATGATAAAGAACATCAGCCAAAGATAGATAGGGACAAATAAATAGCCTCAGTGTTTAGTATGGTTGAATTACGCAAGCTTAGCAAAGAGATATGAATTCTAAACAAGATGTAGGCAACCACAGGCAAAACTCTTGGCCTTACTCACACTTACAGAACAAAAGAGTCTGGTTAGAGGAAGCCTTGAAGACTCACTCACAGGGAGTCATGAGGAAACAATACTTTTCTGTACCCTGGTCTAAGTCTGAGCCAAGTCCCAGAAAGTGGGAAAGTGAGAGGGACCAGGTGACATGCAGTTTCAAAAACAACACTATTGACCAAGGACTTTAGCGTGAAAGTCATTGGATTCGTGGGTTCAAAGCTACTTCTGATGGCAAAAGCCTGTAAGCCCAGCTATTACAGAGGTTGAAGCAAGATGATCTCAAATTCAAGGCCTGCCTGAACTACAGAGTGCAGCTAGATAAGATCATTAAAATAGGTTGTATGGAATTTGCAGAGAATTGATGAAAATAATTTTAAAGTAAAAAAAAGGGGGGCAGGAACTTGGTTATAGTGAAAGCAAAGGACTTTTAAGTATTTTTTAGATTTATTTGTTTTATATTTTATATGTACTAGTGTTTAGCTTGCATGTATTCATATGAGGTATCTGTGAGCCTGTACCTGTAGATGTTAAAAGAGGACACCACATCCCCTGGAACTAGAGTTATGGATGGTTGTGAGCTACCATTTGGATGCTGGGAATGGAGCCCTGGTCCTCTGCAAGAACAAAAGTACTCTTAAACACTGCCTGATCTTTCTAGTCCCTTGACTGACAGAACTCTTACCTAGTGTGCAAAAGACCCTAACTTCAAACACCACTTAAAAAGAAAAGATAAATCATAGCAGGGTTCTGACTGAGTCCAGAAGTTTAGGAACAGCATGTTTCAAGAAGAGACAACTTCAGGTTTCTGTTTCAAACAGTAGAAGAGACTTGTCAATAGAGTTAAACCTACAGGGTACTAGAGGTATACTCCTGACCCCCAATATCCTTTCTTATTCCTCTCAGTGTCCCCTCCCAAAGACCTCATTGTGACAGAAGTAACAGAAGAGACTGTAAATCTGGCATGGGACAATGAGATGCGAGTCACCGAGTACCTCATTATATACACACCCACGCATGCTGGCGGCCTGGAGATGCAGTTCCGCGTGCCTGGGGACCAGACATCCACCACCATCCAGGAGCTGGAGCCGGGAGTGGAGTACTTCATCCGTGTGTTCGCCATCCTGGAGAACGAGAGGAGCATCCCCGTCAGTGCCAGGGTCGCCACCTGTGAGTAAATGGAGGCTCTATTGTAGGCTCTCCTGTCCTTGGCCCCGCTGTGGAGCACGCTCTGCTCTAAGTGCTCAATACATACCCACACATTTAACCCCGCGAGACAGAAGCAGTTGTCAGCCCCACGTACGGGTGAGAAAACTGGGACCATCTCCTCTCAACACAGCTAACAAAGCGGGCACTGGGCTATGACCTGGGAAGTCTTGCGAAATTAGATCTTTACCGTCTTACCAACAATGGATGGAGTTCTAGTCTATTAAATTCACTGTTTCAAGTTGTTCTTTTAAGAGTCAGTGTAATTACCTTCATGCCTGAAAAGCAAGCTGTGGCTAGAAACTGGCCCTTACTTGCTTAGTAATAACCGCATTGGCCTCTCCTTACTGGCTGTGCAGTGCATGCCAGGAACCAGGCCAGCAGACTTCACGGAATGTATCACTCAGTCCTTGGTGCATTCCCAAGGGCAGACACCGTTACCACCTTCTCCCAGGAAAAGTAATGATCTCAGGGCTCTGTGTAAACCTTGTCCAAGGTCACAATGTTATCAGTGGTGGAGGTAGATGCTGGCATAGGTCTGTCTGATTCCAAATCCTGTGCCTGCTTTGTCAGCTCAACCACGTGACATCGCAAATAGGCAGTCATGGGATCGCTCCTTGCAGGGATTTTCATATCTTCTCAGGGTAGGCAGCATGCTGGAAAAGCTGTTAAGTAGACCGCAGATTTGATAACCAGCCTCAAAGCGACAGCTGTCCAGCACACGGCTGATCTGCAGCTGGGAGGCCGCTACCAAGACTCTTGCCCTTTCTTAAGTCCTACCTGTGCTGTTCCTTACAGACTTGCCTGCACCTGAAGGTCTAAAATTCAAGTCTATCAAGGAGACATCTGTGGAAGTCGAGTGGGATCCTCTAGACATTGCTTTTGAAACGTGGGAGATCATCTTCCGGAATATGGTGAGGGCTCTATGGAAGAGCAGCATGTGACACGGAGGGTCGGCAAAGTGGTCAAAAGTTCCTGCAGATTTTATGTTACTCGGTTTCCTTAGCTTTGGATGGAAGACTAGGCATTACCACTTTGTGTTTTCACATAAACAGTTTAAGTGATGTTGATTTCCCCCATTATTAATAAGTAAAAAAGTATATCACTTAGGGATGAGAGTCCAGACAAATGTAAATTAAGTCATCTCTAGGTATGGACTTGCAAATCTCTATTTGGAGGTAATAGAACCAGAATCAGTCTGACCCATACAGTACCTCCTGGCATGTCTGAAATTTGAGTAGAACTCCCTAGGCCGCCCCAAAGCAGGTAACTCAGGTTTCTGGTTGTAACCCAGGGCCTGCTCCCAGTTATCTGAGAGACCATAGGACAATCCACCAAAATCTCTGATCAACTGCCGAGTTATAGAAGGAAGGGTTGAGTTGCAGCTCTCACATCATTCTTTTTGACAGGGACAGGGTAAGTGTAGGAGTCTACAGGAGGAAGAAATAAACCCAATAAGCAGCTTATTTCTGTGTTCTCAGCATCTAACTTCCCAATCTGCTGTGGTACATAGGAAGCACCTAATGAACAACTGAAACAAAAAGCAGAAATGAATGAAGCATGGGAATGCAGGCTATCACTGCCTCTGAATCTTAGCTCTGTGCTTCCATCTTGCAGAATAAAGAAGATGAGGGAGAAATCACCAAAAGCTTGAGGAGGCCAGAGACCTCTTACCGCCAAACTGGCCTTGCTCCTGGCCAAGAATATGAAATATCTCTGCACATTGTGAAAAACAACACCCGAGGCCCCGGCCTGAAGAAGGTGACCACAACCCGTGAGTATCGGCCAAGACCCATGACAGAGCTGACTGTGTGTCACTGCACCTTCTGGCTCATAGCACACTCTCTGACACAGCAGCCACATCACTGGGTTTTGCTTACTAATATAAAGTCAGGTGGGTACCTCCCATGATAATTCTGCAGGCCTGTGGCTTGGCCTTGGGCTCAGTTCGTGATGTTTGTCCTTGGCGGGGATCACTCTTGCATCTCTGTGGAGTGGGACTGCCTGGCCTAGAATGGTCCCAGTCAAGACAGTCTCCTGTAATCTCTGGAAGCAGAGACAGGAGTATTAGCATGAGTTCAAGGTCATCCTGGGCTCCATAGTGAGTTCCAGCATAATGTACCCTATGGAGTGAGACACTGTCTCAAAAAAAAAGAAAAAAGAAAAATCAAAGCTTAACAAGATGGCAGTTTTCTGTTTTGTGGGATCTCATTATTAGGTTAGCCTGTTTGCATGGCTATGTATTAGATTCAAAACTGACTTCTCTGTCACTACTACCAGAGAAAATTCTCAGGCCAGTCCACTTGTGAGAGACAGAGAAACAGAAGTATCCCCTCTCTGAAGTTCCTGAAAGTCACATTCTCAGAGACTGTAGATGCAGAAAGAGAAATCAATGAATCTATCACAAATCATCTTCCACATCATCTCATTTAATACTAATACCAACTCTCCCCTGACAGAGGCAAGGCGTGTCTGTGCACACATGGTATTGGGCATGAAGGATAGTGGCTGAGCCTTGGAGAAGCTGAGTCACTAACATCGCGCAGTCCAGACACTCATGGTCATGGCTCTAAGCACAGCTGCCGTTAGAACCTTTCCTCCGCCAGCCTTGACTACGCTCTGGATTTTGCAGAATGCTTATTTCGTGTCTCAATAGGGCTTGACGATATTTCCGTCAGAAAAGCACAGGCTGTGCAAACACAAGGAGTTGAATTTAGGGCACAGCACCCACAGAAGGCAGGCATGCAGATGTGATCAAGAGCTGAGGAGTGGACAAGCATCAGGGTCCCTGATGCTTGCCGACCCGGTCAAGGCTAGCTAGAGACCCTGTCTCAAAAAGTAATGTAGACAGTTCCTGAAGGACGATGCCTGAGGTTGACCTCTGGCCTACGAACACACTCACACATATACACACTCACGCACATTCTTTCACACACACTCATGCACATGTGTGCACAGACGGCTTTCACCTGACATGAATGCCTTAGAAACTCTTGGGGTAGAATGGGATTTCACACAGGAGACCTCAAGGGGGTATAACTGAATTTGGAATTGTTCTAACAGAAAACTTTTTAAGATAATGGGAGAATAGGGAAATCAATCCCACACTGACATTCAGTAAGAAAACATCTTATTTCTTCAAGAGAACAGATGCGCCAGCTTTTTGAGAAGTCAACTCTTGTTGGCAAGGGGTTGCTGGGAAAGTTAAATCTGTTGACAAATGACAAGATGGAACATCTTGCGCTTAGACACTTGCACGTTCTGCATAGCTCTGGGCCAATTCATAGGACCATCTCCTTCGTAAGCAAATGTTTTCCATCATCCTGACAACAGCTCTCTGTGGTAGGTATGAGGCAGGTACTGACAGGAAAAAATCATTAGATCACCAGTAAGGCAGAGAAAAGATCAAGGAAATGCTTATCCTCCGTAGGCAAAGCACACAGAAGAGACAAATGACATTCATTTTACCTGTCCTTTGCTCTTAATCCAAATTTGAGGCTCAGCTGCTTGGTGTTCTGCTTTTTAAAAGGCAAACACACAGCCTTTGAAGTTCCGAAACATGTAAATACCAACAGTGATGAACGCGCTCTTTGCTGCTCCTTTTGTGGATGTTTCTGAGAATTTTCCCAGAATTAAACGACCTTAACTTTTTGGTGCAAAACATGTTTGATTCCTTCTTACTGGCACCTCCTCAAGGATTATTGTGATCAGCTTGGACATGTAAATAAATGCTGACAAGATCCATGATCCTATGAGAGGGAAACTGTGTGCTGGTCCTTGGTTCAAGTTGCCTCTTCCACATTGCTTCTCACTTTGGAATATTCCACTTTATGCCTCACATCAAATGTTTAGAAAACTGGGTTCATAACATCTTCTCATGAGGTTGTCTTAAAAACGAGGCACAGATGGCACAGCAAGATGGGATGTGGTCAGCACAGAATAATGGTCATCTTCGTTATTCAAGGGACCAAAAAGTAGGGTTATCAGTATCCTTAACCACACCTCAGTCTCCTTAAAAGTTTAAGTGGCTTTGTGACTGACAGCTGCAAGAATGCAAGACAGTGTCACTACCCATGCAATAGGATCATTTTCATGATATATTTTGTACCTGATACATAACCACTTAGAATTAAGAAAATGGACCACAACAGCATCCTCACAATCTATTAAAAGTCGGTCCTCTTCTCAAACTTTGCATGAGTCCCAGCTGCTTCTATTCAAAGGTGCTTATTAGATGAATCCTGAAAGAGCAGACTAAATGTCTCTTACAGACAGAAACACACTAAATTCTCAGGATGACCTGAGGATCACAAAGTCCAAACATCCATTTTCTGAATGAATGAATGAATGAATGAATCAATCAATCAATCAATCAATCAATCAATGACCCAGTCTAAATGTATCCAAACTATAAAACATCTGTGACAAGATAGTGAGACAAGTGTTCTGTCACATAACTCTCTGAGAGCAGCTGCAGCAGCTACGAGGAAGAGGAGGTGTGTACCCCGATATGACAGGGATAATGAGGAAAGGCTTAGAGGAGAAGGGCCTCTCAGGAGATGAAGCAAAGGAACAGCCTTGGAGAGACTAGGAGGTGAGAAAGCATGAAATCCAGGAGGATGCGGCAAGAAGTGAGTTTAACAGGATGACACAGGCACACCCAGGTTGAGGACAAAAGCAAAGCTTGAAATAGCAATGACTCTTGCCCTAGTTCTTTTTTGTCAAAGACAACTTAGAGGCTGACATGATGGTCCAGCTGGGGTGAGGGGATTTGTCATCAAACCCGATAATCTGAATTCAATATCCAGGTCCCACGTAGGAGAAGGGGAGAACCAAGCCCCAGAGGTTATTTTCTCCACTCCACATGCGGGCTGTGCATGTACATGCAGCACACACACACACACACACACACACACACACACACACACATACACAGAGACAAAGACACACAGAGACACACACGTACATACACAGAGAGCTACACACACAGACACATACATATACACACACCAGACACACACATATACACACACACAGAGACACACTCATACACACACAGACACATAATACATACATACACACACAAGACACACACATATATACACCACAGACACACACATATATACACACAGAGACACACAGACTCACACACACTCACCCACACACATTTCCTCAGTGCACAAGCACAGTAGTTACTGACTGGCCACGGTAACACCAGCGAAGGAAGGGCTTTCATCATGCACCTTGTGCCAGGCTCCATTCTAGATGCTTTGCAGGCCTTCTCTTTTTCACTACTTGAAAAAAGAATACAAAAGTCCTCCAGAAAGATATCGCAGTCTCACCTTGTAGCTTGCCAGACAGAAACCGAGGCTCCCAAGGGCAAAAAAAAGTAAGGGGTCATTCATTATGAGCCACCTGTCTACCGTCTGCTGCAAAGCCACACTACACTCAGGTGCTGTTGTTGGCCTCGGCCTCTGAAATGCTGTTTCCCTTGCTGGTCACAGGCCTGGATGCCCCCAGCCAGATCGAGGTGAGAGACGTCACAGACACTACAGCACTGATCACCTGGCTCAAGCCCTTGGCTGATATTGATAGCATCGAGCTCTCTTACGGCATCAAGGACGTGCCTGGAGACCGCACAACCATCGACCTCACACACGAGGAAAACCAGTACTCCATCGGGAACCTGAGGCCTGACACAGAGTATGAGGTGTCCCTCATCTCCCGCAGGGTGGACATGGCGAGCAACCCTGCCAAGGAGACCTTCACCACAGGTGAGGCCTTCCCCACTGACAGGTGAAAAGACAGACCACCAAGAGTTCCACCCTACTCCATCCATGGGTCCTCCAAGCTCACATGGCACTGTAGACAGTCAAGGGGGCCTTTCTGTCTCTGTGTATTTATTTTAAATAGTAATTGCTGACCTTTTCAAAGATGAAGGGTTCAAATAACCTTCTAAAACATACCCAGTATGTGTGTACATACATGTATGAATATGTACATATTTATGAGGGGAGAGATGAGATGGAGCAGGAGAGAAGAGAAGGAAGAGGCAGGTTTGATAATCTCAGACAAAATTTCTGGTTAAAAGGGAATGGCTCAGTAGGTACAGACGTTTGTCTGACACCTTCTCAAATGGCATCACTTCAAAGATAAACAAACGTCAATTATTCATTCCACATATACTCCACAGGAGCTTAGGCTTAGTAAGAACTACGTAAGCAGCACCGAGTTACTAAAAATACATTGATTTGACAGGGCAGTTTTTGCACCCACAGTCCTATTTTGGGAGCTTTGTAATGTTCTTCAGACACAGCAAATGAAAAAAAATGCAGCTGATTAAAATGCTACATATCAGTCATTAAGAAAAGAGCCAGACCTGTGCTCCTTGTTTAAGCTTCTGTATCAGTTACCAAGACAGGAGGTGTGGGGGAATTCTGACATTTTGGTTTTCTTGACAGGTGCCTTTTGAATCTCTGATCGGAAGGTCAAATTCTCCTATTCTCTTCACACCTAGTATTAATGCCGGTCTTGCTTTTTCCTCCTAAATAGGCCTGGATGCTCCCAGGAATCTCCGCCGTGTCTCACAGACAGACAACAGCATCACCTTGGAGTGGAGGAATGTCAAGGCAGACATCGACAGTTACAGAATTAAGTATGCACCTATCTCTGGAGGTGACCATGCTGAAATAGATGTTCCAAAGAGCCAGCAAGCAACAACCAAAACCACACTCACAGGTGAGCGCTGACTCAGCAGTGCTGGGTCCCAGGGGCCCCCAAAAGGACAGGAGACTGCTGACACATGCCCCAGCCTTGCAATCCTCCAGAGAGAACCAAATAAGGCTTCATTTCCTCCATTACTCTCACTGCAACTGCATCAAGTTAGGTAGTAGCACGTGTTGGCATACAGAAATCACAGGGCCAGGGTCAGGTCTGGGGTCGCTTTCATGGTCTTCTGAGAGCCTGCTCTCTTCCAGGCTGATTGCAACCTGCACATTCTCTTTCAGGTCTGAGGCCGGGGACTGAATATGGGGTCGGTGTTTCTGCTGTGAAGGGAGACAAGGAGAGCGACCCAGCGACCATCAATGCAGCCACAGGTGAGGTGCATGGGGGTCCCACCACTGCCGGAGCAGACTGAGCAGGCAAGACAGAGCTGATGAGAAAAGTTTGCTTACAAATGAAAAGTAAGAGGCCCGGGGAGAAATGGGCCTCTTGTACCATGGAGCCCATATATCTTCATTTAAAAGAACAAAAACAGAAAACATAAGCATACTCCCAAGGGAACTATCCTAACACAACTCTCTATAGAGGAAAGAGACTAAAGGAAAAAAATGAAACCAGACTTTATAACATACCTACATTTTTGTTTTGTCAACCTACTACTCTTTTAAAATTAGCCAGTTTAATTGGTACTCATACGGAGGTTTTTCCTGGGCACCTAAGAAAATAAGACAGATATTTAAATAACCATATAGTTCCCTTCTCATCCTGTAGTGTCAGCCCTGGGTGAAGATCACTACAGGAAAGGATTGCGGAGCATTGCTTCTTCCCTAAATTATTTTTCTAAACGCATATTTCACGAAGAAAATCTCTCTTCTGCCTCCCACCAGCCTCCACTGTATCTCCTCAGACATTGGGAGGAGAGGAGAGAAAGATGTAGGTCAGACTTAGTTGGGTCTCCTTAGGCTGCAAAACCTAGCACTGTGCTTATACACGTAAAATCTTTACATCTGTACATTTATAAACTATTCATACATATGCACTGTGATTTTATGATAAGTGCAGATTTACATGCAGCTAATGAGACACCACTCAGAGGCACTACTGTACCCTTCACTTAGTTTCACTCCCAGTAACAGATTGCATAAACACAGAATAATTCCACTCCTGGATACAATCTCTTGGCTTTAGATTTCAGTAGTGTAGGGCATAGTGTGTGTGTGTGTGTGTGTGTGTGTGTGTGTGTGTGTACATTACTTCTGGGCATATCATCACATATAGGTTTGTAAAAGCATAACAAAAGAGACTCAGAATACTTGCATTGCATCCTGAGTATCCACGTTGGAATATTCCACAACGGCCTTTGCCCTTTGTGTCTAAGCCCAGACATTCTCAGCACCCTTCATTACACTGTAAATTTACCGTTTCACAAACATTAAATAAGTAGGATGTATCAGTCCACTTTGGCTGCTGCAACAAAATGCCTTAGAGCAGTGGCTTTATATAGAAAAATAATCTTATTCTCAGGGTCTTGGGGCTGAGAAGGAGATTAAAAGAGCCAGAAAGTTCAATGCCTATTGAGGACGCTCTATCTTGTCCATTGAGATGTCTGTCTTTGCTGAGTCTTCAGGTGAAAGAAAGGACTGGGGTCTCTGTTGTTGAGCTACTGAACCTAACACAGACCTGCTGATAATCCAACATCTGAATGGCATCCTCTGGGGCATTAAGAGTCAATATATTGGTTTTAAGGGATAGTCTGCAGTCCATGGCAAAATGGCATGTCATGTTTTGAAAGTAGCTTTTGTCCTTTAGCAATATTGAGACCAGTAGTCTGTGTCCTGGAAGTGCTTTGTTAAGCAGCATTTTAAGGTGTGGATGAGCCACGATGTTACATTTAATACTCCCCGACTACGAAGAGGTAATGTGTAACGGCATCTGTCTACCAAAGATGAGGCCAGCCAGGCGGCTGTGCTACAGTACATGACTCCTCGGAGCACATTCAGCTCCAGCAGCCCCGTGCCTTAGCGCCTAAAGCAGATCCCTTATTTTCTCTTTCCAGAAATTGATGCACCCAGGGACTTTCAGGTGTCTGAAACCACACAAGACAGTCTGACTTTACTCTGGAAGACACCGCTGGCCAAGTTTGATCGGTATCGCCTCAACTACAGCCTCCCCACAGGCCAGTCAGGGGAAGTCCAGCTGCTGAAGGATGCCACCTCTCATGTCCTGAAAGACCTGGAGCCAGGGCAGGAATACACTGTCCTCCTCACTGCTGAGAAAGGCAGGTACAAGAGCAAGCCTGCACGTGTGAAGGCTCCCACAGGTAGGTCACCCTGAGCTCTCCCAAGCCCTCTGCTAACTCTGAGTGACAGAGCTTTGAGTCAGCCAGGCTGGACTGAAATGTGATGCCCAGAGCAGAAACATGCTCCTTTCTCTCCTCATGAAGCCCTCTCTGGCATGCTGAAATGGCAACTTCTTTTGTGAAGACTGACTTTTTCTCCTGGCTGTCAACTGATTGAACCAAAGTCCTTCACTGAGAAATGTTGACTTTTAAGCATTTCTAACTAGGAGAATGTAAACCAAGACCTGTGTTAGGTCTGCCTTGTCTCTTGTTGTGGAATTCTTTAAGTTCCTTATTTCTCTTCCTTAATGACAACTTTCCTTTTCATTGTTTTAAAGGATGGTGGGAGTCAACGTTTGAACATCTTCCTTGGAATGTTTTTATTCCAGGTCTCTTGCTCTCCTCATGGTGGTTCCTGCACTTGGTCCCAAGCCTACCTCAGCACCCTTCGTACTTCCTTTTTATTCCTAGTTATAAAGAGACTCCTGGTTCTCCCTGGTTGATCCTGGGCCTCCTACAGTCCTGTTAGCCTGCTCACCCACTGATCCTTCTTCCTATCACATTTTTTTCAGGGACCGAGCTGAAGAGAGAATCTGGGAACTAAAAAATGGTTCTTCCAATAACAGAAATGACACATTCAATTTTAGCCATTAAGTTTTCAATATTCTTTGAGTTCTGTAAAGCGATAGTCTTAGCTTCTGATTTCATTAGCATACATCTATTAGCATACATCTATTAGCATACATCTATTAGCATACATCTATTAGCATACATCTATTAGCATACATCTATTAGGCAACTCTTGCATATGTTACACTGTGCAGGTCTTTGAGGAAACGCCCATCAAATGATCATTATGGACTCCCACACCTCTCAGAGTCTTTGGAGAACACTAGAAGCTGAGAATATCAGAGAACACAATCAAATAGGAGATCAGTAGGTTTGATGGCCACTAGTGCTGGTCACATAACACAGATGTCGCCTAGCTAAGCCTCAGGGAATGACGATGGGGCAACTCAGAAATGTCTTGCAGGGCCTATGTTACTAATTAATCTCTTACAACTACATACAACAGAATTCTCAAATCTCAGTCCCTTCCATTAAATGAATCTGCACTGGATAGTAGAAAAGAAAGCATAATAATTTCAAATTGTTGAGAACCCAAGCTGCTTAGGGTTTGGCTCTCATTTTCAAAGTCATGTCAATGTCACTGTGTGTGTGTGTGTGTGTGTGTGTGTGTGTGTGCACATGAGCACACGTGCATGCGTGTGTAAGCTCACATGCAATGCCATCATCATATATGAATTCTAGGCAGAAGATCAAAGGTAGAGCCAAAGCTCCAAACATGGATCTTTCTGAAGATTTTACCAATCATTTCTTCTATAGCTCACTGGCTATTCTTGGGTAACATGAGAAGGGTAGTCTTCTACCAGAACATGTCATTGTAAATCACAGTTATTTTTAAGGAAAATAGAAAAATTTGTGAGACAAAAAAACAGTCTCTAATCAATTGTGAAACTAGTGTTGTAGTTAATTCTGTGAACAGTGCAGACTCCTCCCTACTGAGCTCTGGGATTCTGGTGCTATCAGAGATGCTTGGAAAAGAAAGTTACTCAAAGGGAGGGAAATAGAATAAAAAAGAATTAGGTCTTATAGCCCAGGTTCAATAATCCTGCTTTACAGGAGTTTATTTATAATATGCCAATGGATAAAAAGAGAACCAGAAATATAAGAAGAAAGAAAACTCTCTCCTCACTCCTCCTGCCCCTTCTTTTCCTTTCCTCTTTCCCTTTCCCAAAGTCATTAGTTCAACCCCCAAAATGAGGGAACTCCAGTCCTGTGTCTCTAGAGTCAAGGGCAGATGTTGCAAGACAACAGTTCTTATCTGTGGACATTGTGGGAAAATGAAGAATCAATAGCTCTCCTGAGTTTTTTCCAAGGAACCCCCAAGTTCCAGCCACAGTAGTGGCCAAGTGCAGAGTCCTCCATGACATGACACCATATTGAAAGTGTGGTTAATCTTTCCACCCATCATACACCTGTGTACTTAGTTTGCTCCACAAGAAATCAAATTTTCACCTAACAGCATCTTTCCATGGGCCGGGTGGTCGTTCAGAGTCTGGACTCTCTGGCCTCCCTTCCACTACTTATGTCCTTGGGTATCACATGGCAGTCACCCTGTATGTTCCCTGAGGCTGCCTCAACCATCAGGCCTGTGATCCTTTTGTTATCCTCCTCTCTGTTTTCCACTTAGCATTCTCTCATTTATTTCAAGTGTTATTCAAAACAAGGGCATCCTCTGCACACTCAGAAAGGAACCTGCCCTGGCCTACCCCTGCTGCTGAGGCTCCAATGTTCCTTGGATACTTTCTGCCTTGAGAATGGGCAGTAACAACCTCCCTGTCCCTGACCTCCTCCCACCCATGAGCAGAATGTAGGGACAATCTCCCTTGCCTGCTGCTGCCTGAAGTGCCTGGAACACATCCAAAACCAGGACAAGCAGCACAAACTGCGGAGCTCCAGCCGCTCAGGGCCAGCATGACCACATTTTGTTTTCTCCTTTTTGTCCTTCTCTGCTTTAGCAGCTGTTTGGCACCCTTCAGGACTAGGGTCAGGGTAGTCATTCTCTAGGAATTCTTTAAGTTAGTTTAGTATAGATGACAAGAGAGAGAATATGAAAGGAGGAAGGAAGAGGAGAGAGATAAAAGAGAGGTGGAATAGGGAGAAAGACATCCTCTCAGCACAGAAGAAAACCAGTGTGTTTTAGCCATATCCTCTTCACTCCCTCCCTCCTCCCAGCTCTCCCATCCTCTCCTCTTTTCTTTCAGTTTTGCCTCTTCTCCTTCTGCTCTTACGTTCTCATTAACTAAACTCTGCCTACAGCCAAGGCTATGACTTCATTGTGAGCAGTGAGAGACATAAAGGAGGACAATAGGCAGAAGCCAAGGACCAAGAAGCATATTTCCACAGCAGCCTAGGACTCAACAGTGTCTCACATGAATTTGAGAGACAGAAAAATAATTTTTCCTAACCATAGTTTCAGATATTAAAGAATATTTTGCTCTGGTTTATCATTTTGAATTTTTATGGAGCAAAGTGAAGTTTATTCAAATATTTATTCTTTCAATGCACATTTAGTTAATATACTATGATTACATGCTATGAGTCAGGCAGAATAGGGGAATATTCAGGATACAGAGATACTGGAAACAGTACACTGCAGAAACAAAGATGGAACCAAAACTCAAAGGATGTAGTCCTGCTGTTACAGAGGTAAAGAGGAGCCACAGGAGGATAAAGACAGGTCTCCATCACGTGCCTGCCAAACTGAACAAAAAGCTCAGAGAAGTCTCAGAAGAAGGGCTATTTGGCTCAGTCCACACAGAGCAAAAGAGCAGGGAAAGGTCAGGGCAGGGGCCGGGGTAGTGCCACTTCTAGCAGGTAGAACAGCATCTAAGAGGCTCAGAGTTAAGGGATGCTCTGTAGTCATGAAACAAGCTTGGTCCTGCTGTGTGACTGAGTGGAAGAACAGCAGATTCTAAGGTTTCTGGCCTCATGGGGACAGTTGCAAAGCACAGATGTCCAGGGGCTTTAGCTTTATTCTTGGTAGCTACTGAAAAACACCAGAAAGCTTCAAGGCAGCCAAGATTTTGTATTTTAGGCGTTTTATCTCTGGAAAATGAGTTTGGAGCCATTGGCAGCATCATTATGGTCTTTGGACTTGTACTGAACTTTCCCCTTGCTGTGGGAAAATCACTCTCTCTCACACAAAGAGCTTCACACTCTGCATCTTGCCAGCCAGTGGTAACCATCTATACAATGGTGGGATAGGAAAGGCTAAAGACATGGCCAGAAATTCCTCACTGCAGCTGCTTGGTCCACCATGCACACAGATGACATGAGATTTGGAAAGTCTGATTTCCTAGGCCCACTGACATTACTCAGAGGGTAGATTCCAAAGCACAGCTGTGCAAGAATGACAATGACCTTTTTCATAGTGACATGCCAAGAAAGCTGGGGTGCAAGTAGACAATGGGAACCCTTGGCTGTTGGTGCAGTGAGCCCACAAGTATGCCATTCATCCCAGAAATGAAGAGTCAGCACTTTATGCACAGCTTTCCAGTCAATGCTTCAACTGCCTGCTGCATCTTTCTTCAGAGCACCCCTCCACCCTCATCCCATAACTCTCATAATTCTGTCATTCATCTTAGTTCATTAGTGGAAAAATGCCTTTCACTTGTTTAAGTGTGTGTTTGGTGGTCAGGTCAAGGTGGTATGCCGACACCATCCATTGTAAATATGACCACACGCCACTCTCATGCAACAAGCCATAGATCTTTCTTGATCTACCTATGAAAAGGAAGGGGGAAAGGTGGAAGAATAGATAGCCAAACGAGGAGGAAGCTAAGCCCCACAATGATTGCTGTTTAGAGATAGAAGCAGCATTTCGGGAAGAGGTAAAGCACAGTGTGAGGGCCATGAAATCGGACAAAAGTGAAGTCTAGAGATGAGATGGGTCTCCGCAGGAAGAGCCTCACTCTGATGGGCCACTCCCCTTCTCTTTGTGTCTGTGGGCATTCTAACAGCTTCACCCTGATGATGTGTAGTCTTCTCCTCCCCCTCCCCCATGTTAGGCAACTCTCCCATCGTGGTGCGCAGCCTCAGGTCTGAAAACCTCTTCATGGGAAACAATATGATTTATATCACAGTTAGAGATAAGGCTTACGACAAATACCCAGAGAGGAAAGATAGGGACCTCGTTCTCCCCATGGTGTGAATTCTCAATGCCAGTTGCTTCTGATTAGTGGTTTTTGCACAGCAGAAAAAGAAAAAAGAAAAGAGGAAAATGAAAAGGTTTTGTTTGGTTGGTTTTTGTATTTTGGTTTGTTGTTGTTGTTTTGGTATTTTGTTTGTTTGTTTGTTTGTTGTTGTTTATCTTGCCTTACATCTCTTTACGCATGAGGACTTTTAGGATACTTGAGAAAGGCAGACAGGCTAAGGGTGAGTTGTCTTAAACCTCAACACCAAGGATTTAGTCATGTTTGGAGGTCCTGTTTCTGCCCTCACAAGGACACATAGGTTTAAGGGTAACTGACCCTCTTCATTTCTCCCAAATCCATACCTGTCACCTTGAGTTTGAGGTCTCCCACCTCATAGAGAGCATGGGTGGGTGCTTAAGAACTTGGGCATGTACTCCAAGGAAGGAATATGGGTTAAAAGAAGAATCCATAGACTGTAGTTCATGATCTGTTGTTATAAATAAACATTTTCTAAACAAGGCCAGATGATAAGTCCTCTAGACTTTAGAGGCCAGGCAGTCTCTGTGACAGTTACTCAGCCCTGCTGTCTCAACACAAAAGCAGCCATCAACCTTGTAGAAGAGGAAAAGTATGGCTCAGTTACACTAAAACTCCATTTCTAACTCAAATATCTGAACTTTATTTGACTTCCATGCATCATCTTTTGATTTTTTTTTTATTCTAATCAATGATTTCCAAGTGCAAAAATTGTATTAGCCTTCTGACTCTCAAACTAGGCATCAGGCCAGACTTGGCGTGCTAGTTTGTCCTAGTTTATGTACCCACGTTCTGGGTCAAAATACATTTTTTTAAAAAATTGAAACAGTGTAACTTTATTCACGTGGGGTAATTTGAAAAACTTGAATGGAATAGATTTTATAAAAGCAATGTTTTTTTTCATGCTGAATAAATGACCTCCGCCAATTTGCAAGCTAGCATTTTCAAATTAAAAGGCTGTTTTCATGGTCCTATAAGGCTCATTTGAAATCAGCAGCCATGAAAACAGGAAGAATGACTTATTTTTTTCATTGGCGCAAAGGCAGTTCCTACCCTTCAATTTTTAGGACAGGTTTCCAGAGAGGTTCTTTGTCTGTGGGTCATGCAGAGGCCACTTAAACTGAGCCCAGGCAAATGACCCCCTTAAGGCAGATTCAGACAAGGGAGACTGTGCCACACTTCTGTGTTTTGGCTTTAATAAACTGCTTCTCCCAGGTCCCAATTGGCGTATTTCCAATTCCCAAGGAATGGCATTTCAAAACCATGTCACCTACCTCAATTCAGCTTTACCCATAGTGTTTATCTCTACTCCACTGAAATGGCTCATAAAACCTGATCTGAAACCCAGAAACTGAAAAGTCCAAATTGAACTATAACAGACATTCTAGGAGAGGTTGAGGCAGGACAAAGAGAAAAGAAATACAAGCAGATCTAAGAGGCTGCAAAATGCAGAGTGCTGGAAAATGACCCAAGACCAGCTGAGGCTAACTCCTTGTAATGAAAACCACTTTGTCAACTCAAACTGAGCTGTAGAGCCTCACTAACACATGTGCATAGTTTTCTCTAGGACACTTGTCAACAGGAAAACATATTTCCAAAAGAAAACTCAACTGCACAAAGGCAAGATCAGAGCTGTACTAACCTAATTATTGCATTTTATGGGGACAGTGCCGCTGGGGATACAGTGACAGCAGTTGGTATAGATTCTATTGGCCTTGGCCAATTGATTTCCTGCTTTCCTTTTCTTAAAGGCAAGCATTTGAAGAACAGTGTAACTGACCTTGTTTCTGTCATTGTTCAGAAGAAGTGCCTCCCCTGGAAAATCTTACCGTGACTGAGGCCAGCTGGGATGTCCTCAGGCTCAACTGGACTGCAGATGACCTGGCCTATGAGTACTTTGTCATTCAGGTGCAGGAAGCCAACAAGATGGAGGCCGCTCAGAACCTCACAGTGCCTGGTAACCTCCGGGCAGCGGACATCCCAGGTCTCAAGGCTGCCACTCACTATACAGTCTCCATCTATGGGGTAGCCCGGGGTCATAGATCACCAGTGCTCTCTGCTGAGACCTCCACAGGTACTTTTTATCTTCATATCTAAAGCTTCTGTTTTTCCCAATAGGAAACTGACCAAGAAAAATCTCACATCATTAATTTTAGAATGGCCTTCTTCAGCCACAAGCTGTAGTGACATGGGGTCGGATACTGGATAGCCAGGCCATCAAGTGACACAGTTCCAAGGCCACTGTAACATTTCACATAAACCACACATTGCTGCTCTATGGAATCCATCATCTGGGATTCCGCATAAACCAAGGATGGTAACCCTACATTCAGGGGTGATTCGTCAAAAGGAAATTCGCCACATAGTTAACTCCTAGATTCTCTGAAATTCAGAGCAATTTCTTGATAAGCTAAGAAAACAAATATTCTCCTACACCCACCCCTCTTCTGTTTATCTAACAAATGCCATGTTTTCTGGGAATATAGAGACGTTCCTTGTGTTCAGGATTCTCTACATCTTATAATGAAATTTAAATGCATTCTTTGTCCTTCTCTAGGGAAAACTCCCAATTTGGGAGAGGTCACGGTGGCCAAGGTGGGCTGGGATGCCCTCAAGCTCAACTGGACTGCTCCGGAAGGAGTCTATAAGAATTTTTTCATTCAGGTGCTAGAGGCTGACATGACCCAGACTGTCCAGAACCTCACAGTCCCTGGAGGACTGAGGTCAGTGGACCTGCCTGGGCTCAGAGCAGCCACCCACTATCACGTCACCATCCGAGGGGTCACTCAGGACTTCAGCACGGCCCCTCTCTCTGTTGAAGTCTCCACAGGTATCCTAGACATTTGCTTTTTGTCTCCAATTTCTGTCTTAGCTCAAAAGGAATCCACTCTCTAATCGGGGCTTAGCCTCTTCCATGTTGGGGAAATCCTGGTGAATCATTCCTGCTTCTTTCTAAATATCATATCCCTTATTTGGCTAGGGCCTGCTCTTAGCCTAGCAGCCAGTTCCATGGAAAATTCCACCTACTGTTCCTTTACAAAAGTAAGAGGTGACTTCTCTTGAAAGTATGTTTCAATTATAATACCTAAGACACGTGAAGGCACAATTTGTAAGGAAAAAGAGAGTCACTCTGAACTACGTGGAAGATACTCAAGGACTTCCCATAGCTCTATTAGTATGTCAAGAATGGACATTTTGAGTAACTGCAAAAACTACCTTTCATTCCCAAAGGCTGAAAGAAAAACTTGGCTTTAATGCCAATAATTGTCGTGTGCTCACTACCTCACCATTCCTGGTGTCCTGTGCTCCACTGAAATCCTAGGCCTCAGGGCTGGCACTCCCGAGAGAGTCACCCTGCGCGGCAAAGTCAGGGGCCTCCACACTAGGCACTTGCTGTAGAGGCCATCACAGGCCTGTGACCTTGCTGGACCAGACAGTGCTGTATGCCTGTCCCTGGAGCAGGAAAAGTTCTTCATATCTTGGAGGTCTCACCTGAATGTGATTTGCACATTCAGACCTGACTTAGCAGGTCTGGGCTAAAATTCCATATTACTGGATGAATATTATTTCTGGATGTACTGCTTTGCATCTCTGAGCCTTCTTTTGTCATCTTTGAGTTAAAGGTATATCCCATATCCCTTCTTTAGAACCCTGGCATGAGCCGTGGGTGAACTAAGAATGAGTGCACTTGGCAAAGTCATCATCTAACCAGCGTTGGACGGTCAACAACTAAGGCATAGCTGTATTATTCAGGGTCCTTTAGAACTTACAGAATATATATACACATATGAGTATATGTAAGATTTATTATGGGAATTTGGTCTAACTTATTATATTCTAATAAATTTCACATAATATATAAATGTGTGTATATATGTGTATGTGGAATATATTTATAATATATATGGGACTTATTAGAATATATACATACATGGGATTTACTATAACAGCTTCGAGGCTGTGGTCTAGCTAGTCCAAGAATGGATGTCTGCCAACAGAAGATCCAAGAATCCAGTAACTGGTCAGTCCACAACACTGATTTCAGTCCGTGGGGCTGAGTGTCTCGGTGTTCTTCAGTATACACTGCAGTCCTGAAGAGGTAGGCCCTAATGCCAGTGAAGGAATGCACTTGCCAGCAAGAGTGAAAACAGGCAGGCAGAGGGGGAGCTTCCTTCTTCCATGTGTTTTACACAGGCTGCCAGCAGAAGGTATGGCCCAGCTTAAAAGTGGTTCTTCTTACCTCAAAAGAGCTGAATAGCGGTGGATCTTCCCACCTCAAAAGATCTGGATTAAAAACTGGTCTTCCCACTTCAAATGACTTAATTTAAAAAAATCCCCCACAGGGGTACCCAGATGCTCGAGCTTTAATTAATTCCAAATGTAGTCAACTTGACACGCAAGAATAGCCACCATAGTTTTAAACACAGCCATAGTAAGAAATAGCACAGGCAGCAGTGTTGCGGCACAGGAGAACAGAACTTTCTAGTGAAATATGTTCATTACTGCCCTCAGACACATTAAATAATACATAATAATTCCTAGTCATCTCTTCAGATCTGGGAAATGATGTGGATGTCTTGTGCTGAAACCACCTAAGCCCCTCTTCTTAAAAACTGTGCAGGGTAAGGCCATTGCCAAGAAAGGACAGCACACCTCAGTTCAGTGTTTTCCACTAACATTCTTTAAGGTGAAGAAAAAAATGAAATTCATCTCAATCCTTGAAATGTCCCTTGAAATACACTATTCTGTCCATCACAGAAAGCTAAGAGCTATTCATTAGAGGTCCAAAATAGCTTCGGAGAAGGCTGCAATGAATGGTCAAACTTGTGATAAGTTTTGACCTTCTGCTCCTCTCCATAATCCTTGTATTCAAATCATCAGTTTTCCTGCTTATATATACACCAAGTGAACTTGGCATTGCTATGAAGCACATACCTATGGTATATAAGGAAAATGATTATGATCATTTACTTAAGCTGGCCATGTTATCACTTTGCCTTATTTCCTGGTCTGTGTTGAGACAACACAAAAGACCTCTGTGACGTGTGATCTGGATTGAGGATGCTGATTCCCTACATTTGTGGTCTGCAGCTGCATAGCTTCTTTAGTAAATGGAATTTCCCAGTGAAGCCTTGATGCAGCAGATAATGGTTCTGAGCAAGTGCACCTGTGTCTCCAGACCTTCCATTAAAGCCCTGGGGCTGTGTGGAACACCTTCCTCAAAGGATCATGGGACACTTGAGAACAAGAATTATATACTTAAAAAAGAAAAAAAAAAAACCTAAGACCTCTGTAACTTCTAATTCTAATGGCCACTTCTGATTTAAGAAGCTGGAGCTATAAGGGTGTACTTCAGTTTGTAAAGGGCTTGCCTCTCAAGCCTGAAGACCAAAGGTTGATCCTCAGCACCCACATAAGGGTACCTATACTCTCAACTGAGGAAGCATCTTTGATGTTTGCTGGAAAGCTGGTCTAACTTAATCAGTGTGCTCCAGAGTCAGTGAGACCCTGTTAAAGACTAAGGGGGCGGGGGGAGTGCTTGAGAAAGACAGCTGATGCCAACCTCTGGCCTCTTGCACATCTGTACATATAACCACATAGGAATAAGCTCTCTCTCTCTCTCTCACACACACACACACATACACACACAATTAGAGGCTGAGACTATACTGAATACAAAACAGTAAATTTTTCTATACCCCAAACTCAGACTTTCTTAATCCACAATAATTGACCACATTAAATATCCTTTTACATAGTAAAACAAAATGAATAGTGGGTCCTGCTTTGTACTACTAGGCAATACAGAATCACTCTTAATGAAAAGCAGCATGTTCATTTCACACAGGCTGGCTTTGTAATACAGCCATGCTTCATTCCAAGGTTAAGAAGGTGGGAGAGTGCGAGACAAGCCAAGAACCTATTGTGTAACCTCATGTTCTGGAAAGTTGACAGACGCTCAGAGATAAACCAGAGCGCCTGTCAGAACTTGGACCATGCATGCTTCAGAAGCCCAAGTACAGAGCAGGTAGCCAGCCACCACAGATGATCTTTCACCTCAAGTGATAACCGAGGCTGCTCAGCTTTCCCCCCATGACTGGGATATTCCAGAACACATCAACAGGCTCCATTTTTTAAGTTGCCATTTATCAGACACTTTCTGTGCCCCGTGTATGATATGAAGATATTGATAAATATCAAGTAAACCCAGAACCTAATGATATGGCTCTGCTGTTTCTATTTAAAACTGAAGGCTCAGCGAGAAAGCAAGATGGCCAAGATGACATGACTCGCCAACATTTGTGTGAGAATTCTAACCCAGGTTTTTTAGGCCTCCAAACCCTGGGTTTTTAACTACTTGTACTTCCTTCCTCGCCTCCACAATCCAGTTTTTCCCTGTTGCCTTTAACCACCGTCTGTGCATTTTCAGAGAGTCCCATGCCTTCCAAAGAAGCATGATGCAAATTTTCCTTTTCTGACTGTTTCCGGCTCAACAAAACTATAACCAGAGTAGCAAATACAAATGCAAAAATACCCAGAGACCAAGAATTACCAAACTGAAACAAAAGATTCTTTTTCTCTCCTTTTGCTTTCCTGGAGTCGGGTTGGGGGACATTTGGCTTTCTTGCTTGGTTTGTAGCACTGACACTAACCTCCCTGCCTTCTTCAGAGGTGCCCCCCCAGCTGGGAGACTTATCCGTGACTGAGGTCAGCTGGGACAGCCTTACACTCAACTGGACCACAGATGACCTGGCCTATGAGCACTTTGTCATTCAGGTGCAGGAGGTCAACAAGGTGGAGGCCGCTCAGAACCTCACAGTGCCCGGCACCCTCAGGGCTGTAGACATCCCAGGCCTCAAGGCTGCCACCTCCTATAGAGTCTCCATCTATGGAGTGATACAGGGCTATAGAACACCGATGCTCTCTGCCGACACCTCCACAGGTATCTCTCCTCACACGCCTATGCTCACTCCTCACAGTTCCCTTCTCTCCCTCCCTCTTCTCTCTCTCTCTGAGATGGCAAGGGAATTAGCTTTCCTCCATGGCTGAATCCTTTCCATGCACGCTGCATGCTCAGAGCCCTCTCTGTGAGCTGTTCCTTCATCCGGTGCCTTGGCCACAACAATGATGAGCCATGTAAGATACTGATGCTTTTGGCCTCCAACACCCACTCTCTTGATTTATCTGGCCCGTCCTACAATGAAATCATTGCACCATGCCCTCTGTTGGAAGAACCAGCTTGTTGGTTTTAACTCCCATCTCTAAGCCTGGAGAAGAACCAAAACCCCATCTTTCCCACATGAAAGTTTATATGGAGCACAAATTATTTATTTTGGAGGCTCTTTTGCTGTTTGAAAATGATGCTGAATTATCCCTGATGGAGATGAGTCCTACAGTGCTTACACTTAACCAACGATTCTTTGAAATGAAATGAGCAGAACAGGAGAACTGAATTACCCTCCCCTAGGCAATTCTCTCAGATGCAGAGTCATTGTTAGAACATCAAATTATCAAATAATCTACTAACAAGAGGAAACGTCATACAATTATGACTGGGTAATATACTGAAGAGAGTGGTTTTTTGTTTTTTGGTTTTTTTTTTTGTTTGTTTGTTTGTTTTTTGTTTTTGTTTTTTGTCAGGACACCCAGTGGCCCTCATAGCAAGAAGTATCTCAGGCTATAAATGAAACAGGGTTAACATTCCCTCTTTTGCTCTGTGAATCAAGACTTGTTCCCTAAAGCATTGGTCCTCCAGTGGCATGCTCCCAATGCCCACACCAGGGATGCATTCTGGTTTACTCATCACACTATTCCAGTTATAAAGCACTCAGTGGTCCCTGGGAATCTGCCGAAATCAACAGCCTTCCCTAACCCTGTTTTTTCATGGCTAATCTTTATGATGTGCCCTGATGAGTTGTTTCACGTCGACTGTCTCCTTTTTTATACAGTCACTGTGACTAAACTCTCACAGCAAACCATTACATCTTTGTTGATTCAAAAGTACAGCTCTGAAATTTTGCCTCACTCATTATGGGAACTGTTGCTGATACATACACAAAATGCAGGCAACCTCTTTGTGGACAGTGACCTCAGAACGCCCAGAGACTGCAATTGAGGCTATCCTGAATTTTCCCCAGGGCTCTTGTCTGACATCTACAAGTTATGCCTTCCCAGAAGGCAGAGCAATCAATCACCCAGCGCTACTGAGCTTTCTTGCAGATCTCATGGTTTGGATGCCATCTCTATTCTTTTTTTATGGTAGCAATATTCTTGTCTCTGACGAGTTGGCCCATGGAGGGAAAAGGCTATAATTCATCTGCGAATCTGGGATTAGGGCTCTTCCTCCTTGCTACATAGATTGCACTTGCTTCACAAACCCCTCCTGTGTGCACCCTCTGAATGCTATATCACTGCTTCTTAGAAAAGCATAACCACTGCCAGGGTGTATCTCAAGCAAAATATTATTTCTTAGCTAAAAAACGTTGTCTGGACTGTTTGGCTCAGCTGTCTTGGCTGACAATGCAGGACTAGCCTTCTTGGCCCACACAGACATAAGAGAGAACATGCTATTTTAACAGATGATGAGAACAGCTGGCTGTCCCTTATCTAAAGTATGAAAAAAAAATAATCCAGAGTTACCCTGAGAGATGGGTGGATCCTTTCAAGTGACAAAATCAGAAGTCTCAAGGTTCCACCCAGGGAGGGCCATGGTGTCAGAATTATTTATCACTCATTTAGATAGATGGGCACCCTCTCAAAGCGAAGGACAGCTAAAGCAGAAATCCAAATAATCTTGGTCCCTGATTTCAGCTCAAGAGCCTGGAAGCTGTCAGCCCTCATATCTTTTGACTGATGTCCAATGGTCCCTGAGGCAAAGCTCTTGGAGGCAGGTCCAGCTAAGATGATGACATTTTCACTGAAACCAGCCATCCCATCTTCTGTCCAGAAGTGTCTTACCAGGCTGGATCATGACTAACAAATGCAGAGCAGAAAAATCTAACAGCCAATACCTTTGTTTGTTTGTTCATTTTTCTCCTAACAAAACTTTTTCTCTTTCATTGGCACTGACTGGTACTAGTAGCATCTCTTTGTCCCTCTGTAACCCTGAACTATCACCACCTCCACCTCCAAACACAGCCAAATAACTAATCAATTTCATTTGTTTTCTCTCTCCTTCCCTCTCATTTTTCAGCCAAAGAACCTGAAATTGGAAACTTAAATGTTTCTAATGTAACTCCTGAGAGCTTCAATCTCTCCTGGACAGCTACCGACAAGATCTTCGACATGTTTACTATTGAAATTATTGATTCCGATAGGTTGCTGCAGATGGCAGAACATAATATATCTGGTGCTGAAAGAACAGCCCACATCTCAGGGCTTCCCCCTAATACTGAGTTCATTGTCTACCTCTCTGGAATTGCTCCCAGCATCCGTACCAAAACCATCAGTACCACCGCCACCACAGGTACATAAGCATTCTCTATTTTCTGACACTATCTCTCCACAGTCTCTCTCAACAGGATGAAGCCACTTCATTTCATTGGCCCCTGAGATACAAGCCACGGAATACCATCTTTTCTAGGTTACTTTTCTAGGTTACTGTGGCATTGTCTAATAAAGCTCTCTTTCAACAGCCACCTAAATGGTCCATTCACATGAATCCATGTCTCTGATTGGTCGTAAGCAGACCATAAGTATCACATCAAGTTTTATCCAGGTTGTCATAAAGAATGTGGAGAAAGGAGCTCTCTCTCTACTTTGGTAACTTCAAAGTTATTGTGATAATTGTCCTGGGCTTGCAAAGATATATCTTCCAATCAAATTTCCATTTTTGGTTATCGTAGCATCTTTCTTTCCCTAGAGTCTTGAGCATCCTCATATCAAGTAGCTTAGTGATTTAAGGAAATTATCAATTGTGCCCTTTCTTTGTATTGTTTTTTTTTCTTCATCTGGGAAAATGAAAAGAAAGAACAAAGGTAGTTAACTCATCAGATAAGCAGGAGGTGGCTATACTATCCAGCTATAGGGGAAGAGATGTCTCCTAACCAGAAGGTTGAGAAACACATATCAAAAAGGAGAGGATAGTCCTGTGCACAAGGGGACAGAGATCCAAAGGGAGCAAACCGTTCTTTCTCTGGATGTGTGGCATGTGTTCTGTGCCAAATGACTTCTGCTGTGCAGTGAGAAGTGAATTCAAGGAGAGCTTTCTCCACTCATGCAATGTTCTCAGCACATTTAAGGCAATGCTTTCTCTTTATAGCTAAATTAGAAAACCCCACACTAGAAAAAGTATACGTTTATAGAAGAAATGCACATTTTTCCTTATAGTTCACAAAAGAGGGCCCATATTCTTGGGAACCCGAGAAAAGGATTGGTATTATATAATCAAAATTGCCTTCTGCTTAGGTCACCAATGTTTGATGGGGACCCTATTCATTTGCTTTTGAAACTACAAACTGTTATCAGAGAGTTCTCTAGAAAAAGAGAGCCAGAGGTAGTTGGTTCCCAGCCCATTCAGGTTAATGTATAATAAAACAGAGGGGACGAAATTAGTCAATCATTTACACTTGGCTTGAGTTGGTTTTCAACCAAGAACAATTTTTTTGCCTGAATGATAGCGTCTAAAACCTTATGGATTCAGTCTGTGTTTTAATATGTAATTTCATATGTAATCTTAGTGCTTCCGTAGACAACACTCTTCTTAGGCATATCCCTGCCTCAAGTATGACCTCAGGAACTTGCCCTTAATAGATTTCTTACAGAAGTTAGTTGTTTTGATCATCACCAAACAACAGTGGCATATTCTATTCTCCATTATCCTGAAACTCTGCCATCTCCAGCCTCAAACAAGGCTGCTTCTACTTACAGCGCTTGATTATACTGGCCAGCAGACAGGCAGCACGCTCAGACCCTGATAGACCATGCAACCACAAGTACTTCCTATTAGGGCTTCTTTGGGCTCCACTGAGCCCCTTCTGAACTACACTCTAACCTCTAACCTCTTAACATTTTCAACCTCTTAATTCTACCAGATCCTATTCGATTTGATAAAATCATCTAATCAGAGATCTAAAGCTTTAAAATATACTTTACCCCAAATAAAGGGACTTCATAGTCTAAATGCTCTTCCCTAAATATCTACTCCCATTTGGAGTTGCTCTGTTTGTGTTGAGTTAACATGACTTTCTTTGTTTGGATTTCTAAACCGTCTTTTTCTGCACTCTTAAATGATCTTTCCTCAAAGCACTCATTCTCATTCACCTGTGCTCTTTCTAATCAAAGTTTGACTGTGTCCTATTCAAAAGAATATCTGTATGTTGTTTTAGGTCAAAATGGTCTACATTATCTTTCCATCTGCCAGGATTTTATATATTGGTGCCCTTAGAATGTTAAGAAGAGACCCTAAAGAGCAGGAAAAACAAACAAACAAATATGAGAAAGCTCCAGTAGTAGCCATCTTGCTCTTGATATTTTCATTTGCCTGGATTCCTGACAAGAAGGCTGCTTTCTTTTGATGCCTACTCTGTCAAGCATGCACTGCCACCTGCTGCTGTCTCTTCCAAAGCACCAGAACTTTCTTCCCATCCTTCATCTTGTCAAAATTGCAGTGCATGTGGTGAATATTCAGAGCATTAAATAATTAAGCATGGCTGTCTTTCTTGGAAGCAGACAGCATGTCAAGGAAGTGTTTGTAAGGATTAGAAGAGGTGGGAGAAAAATGTCCCTTGCCTGCATGGAACACTGACCAAACCCTAACTAGTGTTTTATTTCTTGGATTTATCTTCTGTCTCACATTTCACTGTTGTTGTATCCTCTGGGAGTCGAATGAAGGTAATACTAGCCACAGGAACCAAGGCCTCCCTGCCTCCCTCCCTCTGCATGATGAACGTGTTGGCACTGCCAATCTTCTCACAGTCGCATGAGAAGAATGATAGACTGCATCTTTAATTCAAGGGATGGCTTCTACAGCAAAAGATAGTGAAAAACTGAGTTCTATCTGGAGGAATTTACCCACTGTGTGCTTCAAATAAACTGCCAATTTGGTAGCAGAAACTACAGCATCATCAGCACCTCATTTTTTCCTTTTTTTATTATTATCATTTATTACAATTCATTTAATTTGTATCCTGACTGTGGCCCCCTCCGTTGTCTCCTTCCACTCCCACCCCCCTTTCTTTCCTTCCACTATGCCCCTCCTCTAGTCCACTGATAAGAGAGGTCCTCCTCCCATTCTATTTGACCCTAGCCTACCAGGTCTCATCAGGACTGGTTGCATTGTCTTCCTCTGTGGCCTGGCAAGGCTGCACTCCCCAGGGGGAGGTGATCAAAGATCCCGCCACTGAGTTTATGCCAGAGACAGCCCCTGATCCCCTTACTAGGGACCCCACTTGGAGAATGGGCTTATATGCTACATCTGAGCTGGGATTTTAGGTCCTCTCCAGGAATTGTCCTTGATTGGGGTATCAGTCTCTGCAGGGTTCCCAGGGCTCAGTTTTTATGGCTTCTTTTGGAGCTTATGTCCCCTCCAGGTCTTTCTATCTCCCCCTGCTTTCACAAGATTCCCTGCACTCTGCCCAAAGTTTGGCTATGAGTGTCAGGCTCTGCTTCAATACCTGGATCAGTAGAGTCTTTCAGAGGCCATGTATGGTAGGCTTCTGTCCTGTTCCCTGTCCTCTCCTGCTTCCGATGTCTATCATGTTTGTCCTTCTGAATGAGAATCTCATATTGACAGGAAAGAAAAGTCATTCCATTGATATAGCTCTATGTTGTTTCCGAGCCAGACTGGTTTGACCCTTAGCGACCATACAGCATTGATAGCATGCAATTTTGCATTAAAAATTGCTCACATGAGCCCATTCTTATCTCCAAATATTGGAGACAAAGCAAAATAACTCCCAGGTTGGAAAAATAGTCTGCTTTTTTCCAACCCTAAATCCTATTAATAGTCAGTCTTCTAGGACTACTGTTTCTCTTTAAAATGCAACCTGGTTTGACTTACTTGGCATTTGTATTACTTAAAAAATGACTAGGAGTCTGACCCTGTATACACCTCAGTTGATACAAGCTGTGAAGGCCTATTATATTAAATGGGTTGCTCGTGTTATTGACTGTTTAAGCAACAAGAGAAGTTTTACCTCAACAGAACTCTCCTTTTACAAAGGATCCATTAAATAAATTACCTAATCAAGAAATTTAGTGCTTAACAAAGTTTTCCTTCAGCTTTTGCATCGATAAGATGTTTATTCATAGAAATTGTCTTCCAGGGTAAGGTATGGATTTTCTTACTATGCATCATTTAAGTTTCCAATATACTTGAAGAAATTCCACTGAAGTGTGGATGTAAAGAATGTTAGCCTTTAATTTGTGCATCCATATAGGTCAGACACTAAGAAAACCCCAAGAAGTGCTTTCTGAAGTATGCTTTGTGGTATACCAGCTCTTTGAGGCATTTAGAGACATTCCCAAAATAGGGAATACATTGATCAATGAGCTTGTGTGATGCTGAGGTGAACAAGAATAAATAGATTTATTAACAGAAAAGCCTTTGGAGGGAAGCATGCTCTGTGAATCTTTATGGTAAAAGAAAATGGTTGTTTATGATTAATGTTTCAAGATGAAGCTGTATTTGCCTGGGACATCTTGACCTCAGAGATTTTGGAAAATTTAGCCACAATACCTCAGTGGATGGTTGGTTCACTTTCTTCACAAATGACTGCAAAAGATTACACTTAAAAAAAACACACACACACACAAATGAATACCTGCAGAAAAAAAAATCAGTAACTTCTTAGTCATATAGTAAATGTGGGCATAGATACTGCCTGAGTTTCAGCTTTTCTCTGCAAGTATTTGGATAAATATAGACATTCAAATTCTATGGAAAAATTCTGAATAAATCTTCCACTTCCTCTAATAACATCTCCCTCTTTGCCCATGTTCCCTCCATTCAGAGCCAGAACCACAGTTGGGCACGCTAATACTTAGCAATATTACTCCTGACAGCTTCAACGTGTCATGGACCACACAAGTTGGTCTTTTTGCAAAGATTGTTATCATTGTGAGCGATGCCCATTCACTGTACAAGTCTCAGCAACTCACAGTCCCGGGAGATGCACAAGCGGCTCACATCACGGGCTTGCTGGAGAACACTGCCTATGATGTCAGTGTGACAGGGACCACCTGGGCTGGTGACCCCACCAGACCCCTCACGGCCTTTGTTGTTACAGGTATTCAGAGGTTCTCCTTGTCAGCTTAGGGTTCTGAATAAAAGGAAATAGGCATTCTATAGAAAGATCTAATCCCAAACATAGCCTTGAATAGAAATATAACAGGTCTTCGTTTTTAACCTATAGGTAGTGAATATGTGTGTTTATATATATATACATATATACATACATATATATATGCATATACAATGTATATGGTGCAAGGTGGTATTTTAACATATGTATATATTGAAGAATCTCTAAATCAAATCAATTAATATGTCAATCATGTTATCTGTTTTTGTGATGAGAATATTTAAAACCTAATCTTTTGCAGTTTGGAACATCTAAGTTGTTATTATTAACTGAGGCCATTGTTCCATGCAATAGCTCACCAAAGCTCATTCTTACTCTCCAGTTGAACTTTGTACATTTTGACCTTGGCAATTGCCTACCCCCAGTCTCTGGTAACCACTATTTTTTTTTCTACTTCCACCAGTTCAGTTTGTTTAGATTCTACATAAAAGGGAGATCATCAAGTGTTTTCTCTTTCTTTGCCTATTTCACTTAATATCCTCCAGGCTTACCTGTCGAATCAAGAATGACAGAATTCCCCTCTTTTATGGCTATATGGTATTTCCCATGTGCATTTGTCACATTTTCTTACTAAAGTATACACTGATGGAAACGAGTTGCTAAGCAATGTTATTCACAATAGCAGAGACACAAGATGTGAATTTATAACCCCAAAGCGATGCCACTACTGAGGAGAGGACCATCTTGGGAGCTCTTCACACGGGTGTAGAGCTTTGGGGATCGTTGCGCCCATTTTATAGGATGCCTTATCCATAGTGCAGAGATTCTGGATATAAAATGAAATCTAAGTTAGTAAAGGTAGGGTAAGAATTGTGTCCATAAATTAAGGAAGATGGGATATAAATGCTTAGTGTCCTAGTGATCCCCCAAATTCTACAACTTGACAAAAAACGAAAACAAAGCCGAACAAACAAAAAACTTACTCTTAAAACAGCCAAACACAACAAATTAACAAGTTCAACCCAGGAAGGCGGATAAGTGCTAATTTTTACCCACTTATTAAATTTGACCTGAAATTTCTTTGAATCACATAAAGAAATGCTACCTATTTTCTGTCCTGATCTTACCTTAAGTCAATGGTAAAGCTGCCATAGTTTCAGAAAAGCAAATTTCTAGCTTGACAAACCTCAAACTAATGCTTAGAAATTCTCTTCTACTAAACTTTCAGGAGACAGATGTAGTCATCTGACTCTTACACTAAGCCAGTCCCTCCTGGAGTACAAATTACTGTACGCGAGCTATAAGTACAGCTAACTGTTAGTTGAGATCAACTCTGGTTGATTTCTAAACCTCTCCCACACCATCTTACTTACATTAGCCTCGGCAAGTGGCAAGGGTATTTGAACCCTGATCTCCTTATGTTAAAGAAGAGACTAATCTTTAACATGAGGTGCTCCTTGACACCTATCTTAAGAATCTAGCAGACACCTTGAAACAACTGCCTGGCATCCACTGGATCTTCTGCAGATGCTATATCTTCCTGTTGCTTCCCAACAGAATGAGAAAACTGGGCTCGATAAAAGTAAACAACAAAGCTGGGAGGTAGATCAGAGGTAAATTGACTTCTCCAGCATGATTAAGGTCTTTTTACTCATCCCTACACATGAATAGTTAACAGAACCAACAAGCCCAGATGAAAGAATAGAAACATGCTGTGCTTCCTCTTCGTTGAACATTGGGTATGTTTTACTGTAATATATTAAATGGTTATATTTTTTTTCTTTTCAATTCTCAAATGTAAGTTTAAGCTGTTTCTTAAGTGCAGTAAGAAGAACAGGTGTGAGGAAAAGAGCCTTACTACCTCAAGCACACAGATTCTGTCAGGCCCTCACTTGTGCCCTTTTGCAGGACCTCCCACAGAACAGAGGGGGAGGCTGCAAGAGCAACCCTCAGAAAGGAAACATAGATCCAGTTACAGCATTGTTTCTGCTAATCCATAATGGTGAAAAGATTCTACATTTTGAAAGAGGCGTACCAAAAAAGAGAAGAAAATGAATAGACGAGACTATGGGAATGGGAGGAGGGAACAAGCGCTTGCTTGACTAATTAGCCTGAAAGTACCTGTTTCAACGGAATCCACTGCTTTGATGGGGTGGAGTTACAGAGGCCACCTAGCAAAGAATGGCACCTTATACATAAACAAAACCAACATTTGATATCCTTGTTTTACAAACCAAGACACTTTGCGCAGTAAATATGATTTCATCTTTGCTTTGATAGAGTTGCAGTTTCTGGGAAATCTTATGAAAAAAAATCCTTCAAAACAAACAACTATTTCAAAATCAGCACAGGAAGTCCAAGCCACAGCAAAATATAAGTCTTATGGATGCTTATGCTTATAGATGAAGGCATCCATCCACTTGTTAGTTCAGATATCAATTACTTCTTTTTAAACATTTTTTTTACATCCTAGGGGTTTACTATGGGCCTTAGTGCAAGGTCATTTATCACTCTGAAACTTCTCAGCTGCAACAAAAAAAAAAAAAGAAAAAAAGAAAAGGAAGTGAAAGAATGGAAGGAAGGAAGGAAGGAAGGAAGGAAGGAAGGAAGGAAGGAAGGA
>NW_026591643.1:5529457-5534045 GCF_907164565.1 Psammomys obesus | reverse complement strand
GGAAGGAAGGAAGGAAGGAAGGAAGGAAGGAAGGAAGGAAGGAAGGAGTTCTAAATTAGATACTGCTAAAGCAGACTTGGGAGGGAATTTCTACCCTTTTCCCCTTTGATATAAAGCAAATGCATCCACCATTGCTAAGTGCTAAGTGAGCATGATTGGGCCTTCTCTAAGATTTTTGTTAGAGCTGTGTCAACACTGATGTCAGCACTTTAAGGGGTTTACTAATTTAGGCATTGGCTTGTGATGTGAAAAGAATACTGAGCTTGAAATAAGAAGGCCTTGGAAAAGTCAAAGCCTTCCTGTTTCCACTGATGTCCTGGATGTTACAGACAGATAGCAACAGCTACTTTACAGTATCACTGTGTTGGAGTGCTTCGAGGATGTGAAACCTCCTCCTCAACTGGGAGTGATGCTCAGAACCTTGGCTACCTTAGGTCACTCTTTGGGAAGCCCAAAGTGTGTGAAAAGACCCTTTTGGCAGTTAGGAAACAAACATGGTGAATGGATTGACAAAGCATAATAACAAGATCACAAAATATGTTCTTGCTTTCTAACTTTACCCAGAAAAATAAACAGCATAAGAATTGCCAAGAATTTCCTGGACTACAAACTTAAAGTGTTAATTTGGATAAATAACAACACAATAAATCCTCCTGTGATCCCAGCTTTTAAAGCTGCATCACTCACTAATTGCCCCAAACAATTGGATTCAAAATATGAATCAGAGTAAGATATGAAATATACCAAAAATATATGCTTGCAACAAGAATAAAAAATTGGATTGGTTTCAAAATAAGCAGCAGCAAGAAGTAGATAAAGGTCCCAAACTGACACAAGGTGTCATATTTATATAGTGAGACATGTATGGCCTGAGTTAGGCTCAGCTGAAGACATTGCTTTATAACATGATAAGGCAAGACTTGAGCCAAATCAGCCATCTTAAAGCATTTTTTTTAAACCAATGAGTGGGAATGATAGTTACAGCTTAGTCTTCTTAAGAGAATTACTCTACATAACACTATCAGGTACCCAAGACATTATTTCTAAGTGTTTCTTTTCTGAGCATTTAACTCATGGGATGATTGATTGGGAATCTATCAGTGTTCTTGGAGTCAAGAGCATTTAGCTCATGGGATGCTTAACTTGGAATCTATCAGTGTTCTTCGAGTCATGAGCATTTAACTCATGGGATGATTGGTTGGGAATCTAGTAATGTTCTTAGAGTCTCTTGCTCTCCTTGACAAATTAGAGCTGCTAACCTGAGTCATTTTTCACTCCTCCCTTCTTTCAGAGGCCTTGCCCCTTCTGGAAAATTTAACCATTTCCGACACTAATCCCTATGGGTTTACAGTTTCCTGGATGGCATCAGAGAATGCCTTTGACAGCTTCCTAGTAACGGTGGTGGATTCTGGGAAGCTGCTGGACCCCCAGGAATTCACACTTTCAGGAACCCAGAGGAAGCTGGAGCTTAGAGGCCTCATAACTGGCATTGGCTATGAGGTCCTGGTCTCTGGCTTCACCCAAGGGCACCAAACCAAGCCCTTGAGAGCTGAGACCATTACAGGTATTTCAGTTCAATATAGCACCCTCTTCTCTTCCTGGTACCTTTCTGTGTAGTCTATGTACAAGATCACTGTGATTTTAACAATATGTCTGTATTCTCCACTTAATCCACACACATGGCTTGTTCTTTCATGTTCACCCCATGTTTTCCCTCACTTCAAAATCTTCCCATCCTGCAAAGGAGATGAGTGAAATGCTTTTCTTCAATATTCCAAATCATTTAGTTTATGTCTTTCCCATAGGTCTCACATGCTTACTACACTGACCTTCATTTGTGTTCATCCTGGCTGGTCTCCAGCTGCACTTCAGCCTTCTAAAAAAAAATGTGTGTGTGTGTGTGTGTATGTATATATATACATACATACATACATACATATATATATATGTATATATATATGTATATATATATACATACACACACAAACACACACACATATACATACATACCAATGAGTGTATTTTGAAAAGGTGTTTTAAAATCTTTACTATCTCCAAGTCTCAACCTGTGATCTTAACCAACTTACCCAGTGGTGTTATCATTGGAAACTAAATAAATTTATTAAACTGGTCTTTAAAATAAACAGCTAATATCAAAGAGATTCTTCAACACAAGCTAAATCCACAATGTTCTCAAGACTAATACTTCCTACAGAAATATCACATTAACGATTTTAACATTCACGAAAATCTGTGTTTCCCAAAGTATTTTTAGAGAAAACAAGCTCTATAGACTATTCAAAGATCTCATTTGATGACATTTCATGTTCAGATAAGTTTGGAAACAGGAACTTTGACCACACAGGCTTTTTAGAATCTCTTATTGTGTGTCTCACAGAGGGCAGTATTTCCCAAACTTGCTTGACAAGGAATGCTTTGTAAAGGAAGGGGATAGAACAGAAATAGTTTGCGTTGAGCACACTTTGGGAAACTCAGCTTCAGATTTATTTGTCACTGAGTTTTGTCTAGTTACCAAAATGAAACTGTGGGTACAAAGTGTATATAAATATATCTCAAGAGGTTCCAAGCCTCACCCTACCATCTGAACACTTACCTAATGGCTAAACTAGGAAGAAAATAAAATTGAACAGTAGAGAAAGTAAAGAATAGGGGCCATCTTCTGCATAGCAGCTTCTGAGATCAAAGCCAAAAGACTATACCATTTTAAGCCATTCTGCTCAGGCTCAAGGGAAATATAATCATCAGAATTGTCATGGACAGCTCCACAGATCATTAAAGCTGGTTTATTTGTCTTTTCAAAAGGAAAGTGGGGCGCACAGCAGATGGGCACTCAGCCACTGGAAGACAGAGAGCAAATATAAACAAGTTATGGCTTTGAACTTGTTTAATAATGCATGGGAGGGGCCAACGCTGAGTCCAGATGTGGATTTACGCAGTTGCTTTCAGACAGAACTCACAGATGCAAGCGCATGTCTGGCTTGTATTGAATGTGTCAGCTCCGTGTTTCCCCTCTCCTCGCCCTGCTAGACATGTTAATGTGGAATGATTTTCTTTCCGGGTATCTCAGGACACTGTCTCTGAAAACCGAGGCATCACTGCATTCTGATACTCCTCTGAAAAGATTGCACGGAAAGCTAATTAATGCTCTGTTGCCTCCTTTTTCCATCGTCTTTTCTCCTTGTAGAAGCTGAACCGGAAGTTGACAACCTTCTAGTTTCAGATGCCACTCCAGACGGTTTCCGTCTGTCATGGACTGCTGATGAAGGGATATTCGACACTTTTGTTCTCAGGATCAGAGATACCAAAAAGCAATCTGAACCACAAGAATTAATCCTCTCTTCCCCTGAACGTACCAGGGACATAACCGGTCTCAGAGAGGCCACTGAGTATGAAATTGAACTCTATGGAATAAGCGGTGGAAGGCGATCCCAGCCACTCAGTGCCATAGCAACAACAGGTACTGTAATCAAACAGGTGCTATAGCAACAAGGGGACTGTAAACAAACAGGAGAGGAAAGAGGACTGCATAATTACAAGAACTCTGGATGCAGACAAGCTGGCTTTCAGATTCTGCTTCCTTCAATTATGCACTGTGTTCTCCTAGACTGTGTGGACAAGTCCTCACCCAAAAAAGAGTATGATGCCAGTTACCTAGCAGGTTGGTGACGATTCAGTGAGCTAATGCATGTAAAACCCATGACGTGGGACCTGGCATGTAGCAAGGGCTTATGAGGAAGAGATAGTCATAGTGTCTTTTATTTATCATCATCTTGACAATTACCGGGCACTTCAAATTGCAAAAAGTCTCCCATCTCGCTCATGGTGTGTACCCAAGAACAAAATCCCTTGTTCTTTGGCCAGATGTTCCAGTGTCACCCAGTAATGGACAATGGAAACACGGCACTGAGACCTGCAAGATTCTGTGTTTATAAAATGACCCACATGGGCCATCAATATCATGGTTAGCAAACTAAAGCATGAAACTGATAAGGCTAGCAGGACAGTCTTCCTGAGGCTCCCAAATGCCAGTGGACACTTTAAATGCATGTAAGAGCCCTCTGGAGGGGAAATGAGACCCTTTTCCCTGTCAGCTATGCCAAGGAAAAAGAGAAAGGTAGCTAGACACTAAAGAAATACCTGAAAGTATGGTGATAATTTTAGGAAACTGAGCGAAGAATCAAGACAGCTCCCTCAAAGTAAGAGGAAGGAATCAGAAAATCCCAGGGAAAGGGTAGAAACTGAGAAATGATGAGCTACAAACAGAGAAACTCCTCGACCTCCTCCATTAATGGATCAAGAATATGAGGTACAGAAAGCTGAAGTACAGAGCCTAAGGTCATGCTGCTCTACTGAGCTTATTTTGAACATGTTATTGTATTTTAATAAGCAAACAAGATGACAGGCAACCAGTAATATGGATACTGGTTATGTCTGCTAGGTGCAGAGCTTATTAGTCCCAGCTCCCTACTTTCCACATTGGCATGTTTGGTGTATGGGAGTGTAGGAGATGGTTTATGATGTGTGTGTGTGTGTGTGTGTGTGTGTGTGTGTGTGTGTGTGTGTTCAC
>NW_026591643.1:5501136-5529447 GCF_907164565.1 Psammomys obesus | reverse complement strand
TGTGTGTGTGTGTGTGTGTGTGTGTGTGTGTGTGTGTGTGTGTGTGTCAGAGACAGAAAAGGCATACTATGTGTGTGTCCAATATGTGTATGGAGTATGGTATGTACAAAAGTCTGAGTATGCAGGAGCTAATGCCTACAGATACACAGAGGCCAGAGAAGAAAGTGGGATGTCCTTTTCCCTCTCTACTTTGTTCTCTTGAGACAAGGTCTCTCATTGACTCTGGAGTTGAGAATGCAGCCAGCCAGCTCCAGAGATTTCACACACACACACACACACACACACACACACACACACACATGCATGGATGCACACACATGCCACGGCAGTTACATACACATGGCCACAGTGATTGGCTTCTTATGTAGATGCAGGAGATTTCAACCCAGGAACTCACACTTTCCGCTGAGCCATCTCCCCAGCTCATCTTTATTTGTTCATACAGTACCTGTGGCTGAGACCCAGGGCTCACCACTTCAGCTGGCAGGCCAGCAGGTGCCTGGGATCCCAGCACTGCCTCCCCCAGTAACCAGATTACAAGTGTGCCGTGGTGCTCCAGTTTTCTGTACCGGTGTGGTGTGGCACTCCAGTCAGCATGCCTTGTGTAGTAGGCATTCTGCAGGCTGAACTGTCTTCTCAGCACCGAGACAGATAGAGTATTGTGCCAAGAGACAGGATGTAACAAACTGAGAACCTACCCACACAAACTACAACCAGTAAGTGCTGGCCCCATGGTTTGCGTGGCTGCCCTCCAGAGGGTCCCACCCCGACTCTGATCTCCTTCTCCCTGTGGCCGCCGCAGAATGGCTCCAGATCAGAGGCAGAAACTGATCTTGGTTTATAAACACTGCTCTTCAAAGTTTACTTCTGATCACTGATTTTGTTTTGCTGATTTTTTTTCCCCCAGAAGGCCTGTAGTTCTCAAGAAAAAGGGAAAAATGATAATGATCATGAGTTGATTTGCTTTCTTAAAACAAAAGAAAAGGTAGAGCACACTTTTTTGGGAAGACCCCCTCTTGGGCTCCTCTTTCCAGGGTCTTAAACTCACAACCAAAGAGAAGAGAGCATATGTGTATGTGTACCGTGTGTAACGAGTATGTGCACGCGTGCCTGCACGGCCACACTCCAGGACCAGGAAGAGTCCGGAAGAGGTGATCTAAGCACAGCAAATAAACGCCTACCGTCACCTTCAGTCCCTAGCTTCAAGCTTCCCTTTATGTGTTTATCCCCTCTCCTCTGCTCTGCCTCTCCTGAAACCACTGTGAACCCTCCTCAATGGTGGGCTCTCTGTCTTACCCTCCTGATAATGGTCTGCTATGATTCCTCCTTGTACAATCTCTCCCACTGGCTACCAGCCGCCACCCTTGAGCAGCAGGAAAGATAGTACAACCTAGTGGTTAGCCAGTTGCCTCTGGGCAAACTCTTAGAACCTGGTCATGTCTCTCCTCCCACTTAGCAGCTGTGTAACCTTGAGCAAATCTCAAGACCCTCTTCTGGAAAACAAAATTTCAGTCAAAGGTAAGCAAAATATTTAAACACGACAGGAGTAGAGTTTAACTCTTCCATTGCCTATTGCAACAATGCTAGGTATTATATGCTTAGTGAGTTGTAAATTTTATTTTCAATGAGCAACAAAAGCCAAACATTAAAAAGAATGCAAAGGTGGAGTCTACGCCACTGTGTACGTACATCCTGGCTCTATCAAAAGGCAATAAATAGTACCACTTTCTTGTCTAGGAATACACAAATAGACAAGATTCCACACATATTGAATTCTTTGAGCACTGTGTTTTAACATATCTTGCTGGTTTGGGCTGTGTGTGCAAGTCTTACCAACTGACCTGAGACAATACCTTAGTCATCCCTCAGTTGTCCTGTTTGTGGACATGTACTTAGGTTATTATATGTACTGTTTTTCTGTTGCTACACTTCCAGTAACTTCCCTTTCCCTCTGCAGTCAGCCCTCCGTAGAAAGAAGCTTCTTACTCCTCTAGAAAGATAAATACTGCCAAGCCCCTGTGCATGATCCTGAAGGTTCCTCCAAAATAGGCAAGCAGTACCATTAACAGAGAATCATGACTGCCTTTCTCTTCCAGAGACCCTTGCAGCCCACCAAAGGTACTCAGGGTAAGGTCCCAAAAGTATTTCCTCGGTCTGTCCCAGTCTCTGTCAATACACACACATTCCTGGAGCTCGCTTCCAGTCATATGGCCTAAAGTGTTATTGACACCTGTTTTCTCATTCTCCAAAACAAAGTCTTTACTCTAATCTGCCCACGTTTCCCAGTCAGATGCCCTCTAGATTCCTCAGCCACATTTCAACCACGATGGACTTGGAGCCATATACAAAGTGGCAATTGCATTGTTTCTGGCCAGCACATTTGTAGAAATACATACTCAGCAAATCTCCCTTGTGACACAGGCCCTTCATGTTTAACGCCTCCAATTCAGAGCTAAGCCTTTTCTCCAAAAGCATAAAGACAGAAGCCACCAACTGAAAAGCATGTTTCGTGCCACACACAGTCAGGTGCTTCACCAAATATCCTGTGTAGTGGCAGACCAAGAGAAAGCCATGTTCAGCACCATCTCACAGATATAAATACTGAGTCCCAGTGTGCTAAGGTGTTTGTAGGAGGTAAAGCCAAGGTGGAACTCTTACCAAGCTTATTTCAACTCCAAAATTCTTGCCCAGAAGCCTACCAGCTCTTCTCTTAACTGAGCCTACACCTAATGCATGTTAAGTGATCAATACAAATTTGTAGAAAGGGAGCTAAAATGGTTGTAATTGCCAGTAACAAAAGGCATTCATTACAAATTTTGAGAGGCATTTTATGAGGAGAGCAAGCAGAAACCCTTTAAGAGATTTTATCAAGTCCATGTACTTAGCTACTGAAAGTTCTTTTCTTTCAATTGGGTCTAGTAATAAAGAAAGCATTACCTAGGTGTCTCCAACTTTTTTGCACATGTGTGTGTGTGTGTGTGTGTGTGTGTGTGTGTGTGTGTGTGTGTGGCATTACATGTGTGTTGACATTTGTGACACCATAGATGTCTGAGAGGTGCAGGTGCAGGTGTGTGTGCTCATGCTTATAAAGCCAGAGGTGGGCTGTCTTCCGCTATCACCCTCCACCTTACCCACTGATGCAAGATCTCTAAAGCCCAGAGCTTGCCAGAGGTGGATCTAACCACCTGAGCCTCACAGAAGGGAAGGAGATTGCTTTCCTCTGCTTCCTGAGAACTGGGGTTACAGGGGAGTCACCACGTCTACCAGCTTCTATGTGGGTGCCAGACATCTAAAATCATATTTGTGCAGTTATAGTTTTACCTGTTAGATCATATCCCCAGCCCCTCACCAACCTTGTAATAGATGTGACTCCATTGTTCTGTGCTTAGCTGTCTGTCATAGAGCCCAGGACTGGAGGACCCCATTCCCAGCAGAAAGTTAAACACTGAAGTAACAGACACCTGGGAAGTTCTTTAGTGTAACTGCTCCTGGAGCTCCACCACTGTTGTGATATTACTACAAATGATGCTGGGAGCCTTTCTACTGCCTCTTTTACCAAACACATTCCCCAGAGTATGTAATAGATTAGGCAACTGATTCTTACAGCGCCAAGACAGTGTATAGATTTTTGCTGTTTTCTAAATGAGAAAACTGGGATCTAGAGAAGAAAGCTTTGTCTATATGACATAAAATGTGGCCTAACCTGCATCAGACAGCAAGGCTTTCAGTTAGAACAAGTCAATTGAGCAAGCAAGGTGAAATTCTCCAAGGCAGAGAGCAAGGTCTGCTCTCAGCTAGACTCATCTAGCTCTCTCCTGAGAGTATCTTAAGGTTCAGGGTAGCCTGTACAGGAAAAGGTCACATGAGGAAGAAAACAGAGAGGACAATTACATTTAGTAAATTCTCTGTTGCCAGAGGCTATGCTAAGAGTTTTACATCCATTACATCCACTAACCCTAAGAACATTCCTGTGGATACCACTTTCGCCATTGGAGGGATGTAGCAACTAAAGCTCATAGCAAGGAAGGAACTTGCCTCAGGTTGCCCAGCCTCTCGCTGGTATTTGAACAATTAAGATCTTGTAGGTTTATGAGACTCTGTGGTTTAAAAAAGAAAAGATTTGCCATGGACAGGGGTAATAAAAGATTGAGGAGCCACAGAGATTCAGGTTAGTTTCCAGGTCGCAGAAGAACACTGTAGGAGGAGGTGTCTTAGATAAGAGAAAAAGACAGAAATGGATAGGGGAAAAATTCTCTCCACAAATCTCTTTGTGTTTCCAAGCTTAATGATCAGCATGGGCTGAAGCAGGGAATTGATGAGGAAGCAGGTTCCCTAGAGCTGGGAAATGGTTTCCTGATTTAGCATGGTCAGCTGAGGCAGGCATAATCCCAGGCCAAAAAATACACAGAGAGAAACCAAAGGAATCCGGTTGAGAGGAGAAAAAATGAGGGCAGCAGAAATGTCCGCTGGGCATGGGCTTCCGACAAGTGGACCCAGTGTCCTCAGGTGTACGTTTAGTAAAGACCTCACCTTGCTTCTTGGCTTTGGATCTCCTTGAAGATATGGGGTTGGGCTGTCAAGATTAGTTTCCAAGTGAGCTTAGTGTCTGGATGTCAGGTTGATCTTGGCTCAGCTGCCCAATCCAGTGGCCCAGAAAGCTCTCATTAGAAGAATTTTGATTAGAGGAGATTTTGGTCTTCTGTATAATGGGCTACAACTAAATTTTCATCTCAGGCATTTCTATGTGAGGAATATGTCTCATAATTTGAAAAGAACTATATGCTTTTAAGACTTAGCATTAAAAAGAAAAAAAAAAAAAAAACAAAGATCCAGAAAAAATACTAAAAATAAAATCAAAGAAAGTTGTTTGGACCTGTGAAGATACTCTCCCATCCCCTCTAGTCTCTTCTGTGGATCCCAGCCAACATGTGAACATCCATCTTAGCTGAAGCCAAACGACTCTGAAGCCTGCAGTCACCAATGGTCTATACAGCCACTCTGCCATGAATTTTCTTTCATGTCATAACGTGACCATGTGTTTTGCATCTTCTATTCCCAAGGCTTGGTTCTGACATCAACTCTAGATACTAAGTGCTCCTGGGTAAGGAATCCAGGAGTAACTACTGATGGACAGCACAGGCAATGTTTCAGGATTTCTATTTTGTTTTCTCCTTGACAGCCATGGGGTCTCCGAAGGAACTCATGTTCTCAGACATCACTGAAAATGCGGCTACGGTCAGCTGGAAGGCACCCACCGCTCAAGCAGAGAGCTTCCGGATCACATATGTGCCTATGACAGGAGGTAGGGGACCTGGACATGAAAGAGGGTGGGATAGCAGGCAAGATTAGGGTTAAATAGTGAATGGGACCCCGGTTACTCTTCTCACACTCCCTCCAAACATCGAAGCTATAACTTCCTCTTTCTGAGACTATCTAGAAAGACATCTTTTGTAAAGGTATTTTGGAAGAAACTCTCCTGGGTAAACTCAACTTTATTAACACCCTTTCTGGCCTTAAATTGTAAAAAATCTTCAAGGAAATGGGTCTCTGGCATTGTTTGAACACTAGTACAAAGGAATTTGTATAAACAATGCCTTTCCCATTTGATCACAGTCATCTGGAAAGCTTGTCTGAGATAGTGTGAGGCTTTGCCCTTGGGGCCACATCTGTCTCCCTACAGGACAGAGAATGAGACTTAACAAAGTAAGAACTCGGAACAGAGACTTTAATGAAGACCTCAGGGACGTATAGTCCAAACACAACCCAGTGGCAGTGAGCTGCCTCTTGTTGGGGGTTTGTAAAGACAGGCCGGTTTTCACAGCAGCACTGTGGCATCTCCTCTGCGACTTTGGCCCGCTGGTTCGCAAACTCCTCACCAGCCCTGAAATTCTAAGAAATATAAATTCCAGGCTTCCTAGTACATTTAAGAGCACAAATTTATCATGAATAGAATCTCTCTGGGTAAGAGGGTCTGTAGCATCCATGAATTAAGTAGTTCGGACATGTGCTACATTTGAGCTTCCAATGCATAGTTCACCGAGGGAAAAAAAAATAAAGAAAATAAGATTTGTGCAACATGCCAACCTCTTCCGGAAAGGAAACTTGCCATTTTTAGTATGTTGTGACTTCATGATTTTTTCCTTTCCTGACTGGGTTTTTGGCCTCTGCACCAATGGAAAAAGCATTATACAAAAAGTAAGGTCTTTTTCCTTCATGTGGGAGAAAAGGAAAGGAACTACAAAAAAAAAATGAAATTAAATGAAGATATAATTTCATTTCCATGTTGGATGCATCCATTTTGGAGGACAGGATGAATAAGTGTGAAAGAGGTTCCCCATTCCTGATCTTGCTTCTGCTAACCTCCAGGTGCCCCTTCCATGGTGATGGTGGACGGAACCAATACTGAGACACGGCTAGTAAAGCTCACCCCTGGAGTAGAGTACCATGTCAGCATTATTGCCATGAAGGGCTTCGAGGAAAGTGATCCCGTCTCTGGCTCACTAACTACAGGTATGTGCAGTGATCAGGGCTTCATCCTTGCCCTCAGCATGATGACTTGGCTCTGGGCCTTGCAAAAGGCTTGCTCCCGGTGCGCCAGCGAGAAGTGAGCTAGAATCAGAGCATCCAGCACCTCCCTCTGGCTCACCCTTAGCCTCTGATGAACTGGATTGTCTCTGAGACATCCTGAATGTCCTCTGGCCTGCATTTCCTCAGCTAATGTGGGAAAAGGTGAAGTGTAGGTATCATGCTGAGCTGAGTTGAAACTCTAAGTCTCCCATGTGTTAGCCACATGAGCTGTCAGTGAACTTCTCTGAGGTCCAATTAACTTCTCTGTAAAATGGGCACAATTCTGGTTCCCACATCAGTATTGCAAGGGTCAGTAAGTATGAGAGCTCCTTCACCTGACACCTTGTTCCTCACCCTCTGAGCCTGTAAGCACTGTGAGCAGCCTCAGATATAGGATGGTGAAAACTGTCACATAGTTGTTCTCTGGCTGTGGCTTCATCCAAGGCACAGTTAGCAAACCCTTTCTATTGCATCCTCACTGCTGTTTTCACTCCCAGCTTATAGAAGAGGCATCTGAGACATGCAGAGATTACAAAGCAGCAGGACTAGAATGTGAAATTGAGCATAGATCACTCAGACCAACCCTATTCACTATTTTTTTAAAAAAGAGGTTGTTTTCCTATGAAAGTCTAATTTAAGAATAGTAGCTTTTATTGTGGAGGATGAAGTAGAAACTTTCTCTCCAAAAGTCTCTGTCTCTAAACAATTCATCCTTTGTTATGTGACAAATTATCCAACTCAGTCCATCCAGCCATCCAAAGAATAGGCATACCAGAAAATTTCAAAAATATACTAATTCCATACAAGAGTTGGTAGTATACAATTAAAACATCCCATCCATACTCAAAGTCCTGTTTACTCTCCACTCAGGCTTCTGTTTTCCCTAAGAAACCTTGCATTCATGATTCTCCACAGCAATGACACGAAAGCCAGTTGAGTCTCCTCCCAAGGCCTCCTTGTCACTGCCAGTTAAAGAAGGGTCTGTATACACTTGACAATGCTGGAAGATGCTTTGGAGGGGATTGTGTTGACTCCCTGACACTCCCTGCCTCTTAAGCCAGTTCTCTGAGGCTCAGATGACCATCTGTGAGTTGAGCTGGTGATGATGGCTGCCTTCATCTCCTAGGCTGTTAAGGGAGTAATTAGGTGATTGGTATAAAAAGTAAGGGAGAGATGCCACATTCAGGTCAAATTTCAAGGAAGAAACTCTGAGCAGGAGACATGCAAGAGGCCAGAGAGTAAGACCTCAAGAATATCCTTTGTCGGAACAGGTCATTTGAAAGTAACCCTGAAGGGACAGAGTTGAGGTTCATCTTCTGAGATCATAAACTGTCCTTGCATAGGCCTTGAATTTTATTTCTAAAATCCACAACCAAAGCCTTAAACACCTGTATTCACATGCAAACATCCCATACAGATATACTCATAATTTAAAAATTAAGTCTTAAAAAAAATCACTCCTAACTTCCAAATAGCTTCTTTTGCTGTAGTTTTTTTAAGACATTCTTACCATATAATCCTGGGTGGCCATCAACTCATGATCCTCCTGCCTCATCCTCCCAAGTACTGGTATTACAGGATAAAAATTTTGCAGGCCTATCATTAACAACTGAAATCCCAAGGGCTTCCCTACCATGCTTTGCATGCATTTCCCAGTCATTACTTAAAATAGCCACCCCTGGCAACTGGAACCAGTGAAGCGGCCTCTCCAAGGATGTCAAGGCACAGGCAAATAAGCCACAATAGAATATAAGGCCACAGACCTCCAGATTATTGCCCATAAGATCCCCTAAGTAGAGATCCTAAGTAGAGATAGCACCCAAAGCCCAGATAAACCTCAGACAGTAGTGACCGTACAAGTCTCCTCTATATATGTTTATTTATGTTCCTTTCCTGGATAAAAGGGACATAAATCATGATGATGACCCTTGTTACACATTCAATACTCTTCAGTACCTGCCTATCCATAGCATCATGTATAAGCCAAAATTACACTGAGGAAAAAGCAAGCTAGTTTTATTGTACCCATTTTACAGGTAAGGAAATAGAGACCAAAACTAATACAACAAGAAAAGGAGTCATGGTTAGCCTGTTCCACTTGCCTGACTCTGAACCCATGCAAGCAGGTGTCCTTTGATGTTATCTTCCAACATGATAAAACCTTCTCCCATATTTATTTCTAGCTCTGGATGGTCCATCTGGCCTTCTGACAGCCAACATCACAGACTCAGAAGCCTTAGCCTTATGGCAGCCAGCCATTGCTACTGTGGACAGTTATGTCATCTCCTACTCAGGGGAGAGAGGTAAGCTCCTGTCCCATATTCTCTACACTCTGGTGAGGGTTTGCCTTGCTGCACACTCCTCCCATTCCCAGCTCCACAGGCTACAGGATGACAAAACTCAGTGGTACACTGGAAAAGCCAGTGATGTCTTTGCATCTCTCCATGGCATCCTCAAGAAAGTTGGAAGTGCCATTCAGGGGCAAAGAAAGACATCGGGGGCATCTGCAGCTTCTGCATGTTGTGCTGACCCATCCTTCCTCTCCTGCTAGACTCTTAAGATCCTTTTGTCAATGCTCTGATAGAACAGTAACTCAGGGGAGGAAAGACTTACTCCAACTTCTAACTAGAAGGTAATTCCCACAGAGCAAGAAAGTCCTGGCAGTAGGAATAGGACCTGCTGCTCACGCTGTATCCTCAGTGAGGAAGCAGGAAATGAGGCAGGCAATTAAACCTTAAGCCCACTTAAATGGTTCACTTCCTTCAGCAGGCTCTATCTCCTCAAGGTAGTGCAACCTTCTCACACAAGGCCACCAACCGGAAAACAAGTTTTCAAACACATGAGTGTAGTCGCCCGCGACCACCAATAGTAACCGCCTGCACAAGGGGCTGGGAATTAAAAGAGACAGAGAACACGAAGAAGTGACACCAAGACAGTGCTCTGATCAAGGTGCCATCTTTATTACAGAGTAAACCACTTACATAGGTAAACCACAGGGACTTTCCAAGTAAACATATCCAAGCAAAACAGGGAACTTAACCAAGTAAAACAGGAGGCTTAACTGAGCAAAACAGGAGGCTTAACCAAGCAAAACAGGAGGTGTCTGCTGAAAACAACAAGAATAGCGAGCCAGCATGACTTGCACACACGTGACCATCTCAGGTCCAATGGAGTGGCTACCTCACATGAGCCTATGGGAACATTTCACATTCAAAGTACATCAGTAAGAAGCAGGCTGTCAAGGAAGCAGTTCTTTTCCCTTACAAAGAAGTTTTCCAGAATCTCATGTCTTAAGCAAATGGCATCAGTGGTCCTGGGGTGCCTAGCTTCTTCAGAGGCCACTGGAGGGCCTAACTGAAACACATTTGATTGAAAAAAATATCTGATTTTCCCCTCTCTTTCCAACCTATCTGTACCAACTTACCCAGTGGGCAAATTAAACTCTTGCTGAAACCATCAGCCAAACACACCCGCCGGAAAGTAAATCAAATACAAATAGCAGAGAGGAAAAAGAGCCCCTTTCGATAAACCCACTCATACATTTATGATGAGCTATTCTAGGAAGGATTCTGTTAGTTTATTTCCCTTGTTTCATATTTTATGGCTCAGGCCTGTTTGGCTTTCACTGACAATATTACATGACACTATAACCCACGCCTGGGGCCTCTGAAAAATCTTGATTTAGCTCTGGCAACACTGTGAAAAAGTTCTATAAGAACAGCAAAAGTGGGACAGGAGGGGGCAATCCAATTTATCCACTCGTTGTTATTCCCTGTGAAGCAGTTTTCCCTGAGACAAGGATGGCGGTGTCGTCTTCCCTAAACACGAGCACATGGTTGGAAGGAATCATAGTAATTTCAGATTGGGACTAATCGAGAAGCTGGCTGAAGAGGTCAGAGCTGGCTGAGAATGGTGCAGTTTGCCAGGGACTCCCTCGACTTTAACACGTAAACTCCCATGCCTGGGAAACCATGATCTTAACAAAGCAGAATGGAAGAGTCTCCCGTGATTACAAGATGAATGTTTTTGCCAAGAAAATACAATTCTCCCCCACTGAACATGAAGGATCCAATAGGCCTGAAAGCCATTGTCAAGCTCTGGCTGTCTATTATTGTCACCCCTCAGCCTTGAGGAAGTCAGTGATCATTTGAATCTGAGTAGCCCAAGGCTTGGAAATGCTACCTGCAACTCTCCTGTAGCTCATGCCACGTCTTAAGCACAACACTTTTCCAGCCAGTATATCATACTGTGTGGGAAAACATCTCCCCATCTTTCCAGTCTGTTGCCTGAGTGTCTGTATGGTCCATCTTTTATCATGTAAGTGCTCAAGAGAGAGATAGGAGTTTGTGTCATCTCAGAATTCAAACTTGCTCTGCTGTGGGGTTGCCAAAAAATTCTGTCTTAGAAAGAGGTATATCTTCCGTTTGCCAAGAAGTAACCGCTACTCATGTGTGTTTCATGCTTAGTGCCAGAAGTTACACGCACAGTGTCTGGGAATACAGTAGAGTATGAGCTACATGGCCTGGAGCCCGCCACCGAGTACACCCTGAGGATCTTCGCAGAGAAAGGGCACCAGAAGAGCAACGCCATCACTGCCAAGTTTACCACAGGTATCAAGACCCCCAGAGTGGAAGTCCTCCTTTCTAAACTGCCCACCCACAGCCTGCATCTTAAACCACATCCCCACCCCTGCTCTTCCTCTTTAAGTCAGGCCCTCGAAATGTAATGACATCCATATGAGTTCACCAGGGCCCACTCCTTCAAGACCCAAAGAAGCACACCGTTTCCTCTTGAACTGAAATGACCCAATGGATGAGAAAAGGATATTCAAAGGAAAGATTTTTAAGTGGAAAAACATTCCCTCCTGGCCCTCAATCCAGCACTTAATGACCCATGCTTCAGGCAGGGAAATAGTTTTTAAGAATTTTTCAGGCTAGTCTTCTTACACAATCATTGGGGTCTCATGTATTAAAATCTTTCTACAAAGGTCACCATTTGGGGAAAGGAAGGATTGCCTCTTCTGTTGGGGTGAGGGCCGACATTAGCACTCCACAGCCCTCTTGGTGAGAAACAATGGCTTACCAATGATCTTCACATCTCCATCTCTCTGGGGTGATAGGACAAATATAAACTTTGACTTTGGAGATCATTGGCTCAACTTTCTTATCTCCATCTTGTCCAGGGTCATGTTCTATGTTAGTGAGAGGACTTGATCCCAGTTCTCTTCTTGATTTTTGCTCTACACCTGCTGACTCACGTACTACACACTATCTTTTGCAGACCTTGATTCCCCACGAGAATTGGCTGCTACTGAGGTTCAGTCAGAAACTGCCCTCCTCACCTGGAGACCTCCCCGGGCATCAGTCACTGGTTACCTCCTGGTCTACGAATCTATGGACGGTACAGTCAAGGTATCTGTAAATCATATTTTGCTGTGCAAAAATCTGTATAATCATCAAAGCAGGAAAGGATTGCTTGAAGCCATTTCTTCACTCTAATATAACTAGGGACCTAAAAGAGGAAAACTAGTAGAGACTGGATATAATACCAGACCTTGTGAGTCACATACTCTTGCCCCTCTCACTTTAGCCAGACTCAAGTTATCTGAGAGGCAGCCAAGATCAATAGCAGCGGTTTTATAAGACTTGACATTGTAGGAGCTGGGCTCATGCTTATTTAATGTTTCGTTGAGAAAACACCAAAAGCATCTTTTGTGTGGAGTTTCACCACCTGACATAATGTGTCTCAGCACACCCTTGCAATGTCACTTGTTAATACCAGCTACACTATTGTTAATAATTCCTAAGTCCTCTTCCCTGTGAACTTTTCTGTATTCCTAAAGTACTTACTTATTCTCTTTTTCCAGCATCTTATGTCCTGTGTATCAGCTCTGCTTTAGCTGAGAACTATATGTCACTGCTATTGTAGTCCACAGTTTGTATTGTGTTTCTTCCGGATTACTTCTGTTGGTGTAGTTTGATCTGGTGTGCTTCGGCCTGGTCCCCCTTCTTAGTGCTAGAAACTTCTTCCCAGGGTCTCTTGGTCCTGGCTTATCCTTTAATACTTGAGCCAAGACTGAAGAACCTGATTGGAAGTTCAGCTGCACACAATGGTTTGTTGATGCTGGGGTTCAAGGCAGTTTGTGGGGGTACCCCGTAGAACGTGGGTTCTTACTGGGTACAGGTCTCACTTGGTTTACACTGCCTCTTCACAGCTGATCCTGGCAAATGTGGGTCCAGAACCTCCACTCTAACTCAGATACTCTAGAGTAAACCTTACCCCTGCATATATGTACAAGTAGAGGAACACTGGTGTTTCCGATTCACCATGTTTAACCAGAAGTAGACATAGACACATTTCTAGTTACCTCACAGCATTTCTGGGGTTGTTAAATAATGAGTGAATTTACAGTGTGAGCTGAAGCTGGCCCTTTATCTTCATAGTGTCAGTGTCCTTACCTTTAAGATAAGTACATTGCACTCCCTGACCCCTAAAGTCTTCTCCTGGTTTGGAGTTCTAGGATTGTGCTTCTCTGGATTGAAGAATTATTTCAAGTTATCCTAGGCACTTAGATGACTAAACACAGCGACATAGGACAAAATGAAACTCTATCCTCTGACAACTCAGTAAGCCTTGCTGTGTTCCAGAGAGTTGATCCTTCCCTAGGGACTAGGTCTGAAGGCCACACAAAGGTCACTGGGTCACTGGCATTGAGTAAACACCCATGAACCATGGATAAAGTGTTAGGAGACTACAATGATGTGATACCATCCTCTGCCATCAACAAATTATAGATTGAGAGTAAGTATCTCATCATCTGTGAAATACAGTTCCCACACTGTAAAAACATGCATGACACACGCCAGTTCCTAGGAAGTGAGAGAACCTTCCAGTGGCCTCCACATTGCCTTAATCCTGACTAAACCTAATTAACTTTGCTGATGGGTTGTAGAGATCAGAGTTGTGTTTCGGCTGCCAGGATGGAGGTGGAATTCCAGTCTCCATCACCAACGTCATCTGATAATAAGAACTGGAACCTAGCGAGGATGTGAGACAAAGTGGATCTTCTACAAACTGAGCCCAATCACCAATCTAGAAAGCAACCCAGCGACCAGCCACAAGGGCAGTTCCTGTGCCTGTGGGCCAAAAATCTGTCCCTCCAGCCCCCATGCCCCATTATAACTCAGTTAGTCTGGGCCGAGGACCAGGTTATCAGACTGTTTTAAATGCTACTATAAAGACTGAGTCCTTTTTAGCAAGTGCTAACCTAAATAGTCTCAATGGCTCTTGCCTCTTGTGTAATTCACCTTACCATCAGCTTAAGCTTCTTAAACCTCAATAATTTAAGCCTATTCCAAAACCTCTCAGACCTCCCAATTTCTTGGCAGTTCCAAAGGGCATAGCATCCCACTAAAGGTGTTTTGTAATCCCTTGTTGGCCATTTCCATTACACCCTCCCCATCTGAAATTAAGAACAGTTGAAGCAAAGCATTGCTTCTGTGTTATTTTAACTTCCTCTGTTTTTCTGGTCCCAGAACTTTTACTTATTCAGCATTCTTACTATCTCAGACATTCCAGATGTATACAAGGAATGTGTGTGCAGTAGGTACTAGGTGCATTTTTGATGAGTGAATAAATGGTTGCATGAGCCAGTGAAAGGGAGCATCTCTGCCATGAGATTATCTGGAACTAAAGTCATTCTTTCTCCTGCCCACAGGAAGTCATTGTGGGGCCGGACACCACCTCCTACAGCCTGGCAGACCTGAGCCCATCCACCCACTACACAGTGAGGATCCAGGCGCTGAGTGGGCCCCTGAGGAGCAAGCTGATCCAAACTATCTTCACCACAAGTAAGGGATTCAGGAAGGAACACAGTCTTAATGTCTGACCCATCTGCTTCTCCCTCAACTTCTATTGTACATTTTTCAAACAAAAATCACTAAAAAAAAAAAAAATACCTGTTTCCTACTAGTGCTTGGAAGCCTGAGGAATGTGGATGTGTGCAGAGGGTTATAGGCACCCTGGTGAAAAGAAGGAGGTCTAAGGGGAGCTCATCTAATCCAGTCCCCACGTCCATCACTTACTGGACACAGCTTAGAAGTCATCTATACTCCATGAGCCTTAGCTTCTCTTTCTTTACAATGTGGCCAAAATCCACCCCTCCTTCTAAAGAACCTTATGTGAGAAGTTGAGGTGTTATATTTGAATTCCTGGCTCAGTGTGTGGCTCTTATATGTTGAGTTTAGTATAAGCTTCCTCTCCCTCAGCACGAGAGTGCACAGACTTAGAGAAACGGGCTGTTTGCCTCTAAGAACCTAGCCACTGCACCGATGAGCTGTGCCTACGGAAGTAGCTAAGCCCTCCCTTCACTCTCAGAGGCACACTTTCTATTCATCCTGCAGCTGGACTCCTGTACCCATTCCCCAGAGACTGCTCTCAAGCGATGTTGAATGGCGACACAGCCTCTGGCCTCTACACCATTTATATAAATGGTGACAAGACCCAAGCACTGGAAGTCTACTGTGATATGACCTCTGATGGAGGTGGATGGATCGTAAGTACCACAGTGGCCAAAGCTCCTGGACAGGGACGTGGGTGAGAGGAAATGGAGACTGTTGTCCTCTCTGCGCACTCTGACAAACATGTGCAAGGTAGTCTGACTTTGCAAGGTAGTTCTTGTCGTATGGAAGCCCTTCATAATTGTCTATTCAAATAGGAAGAAAGGGCTGGAGACGTAGTTCAGTTAGCAGAGCGCTTGCCTAGAATGTACAAGGTTTGAGTTCAATTCCCAGCACTGCAGAAAACCAAGCATGATTAGTAAATGTCTACTTGCACTCGGGAGGTAGAGGCAGAAGGATCAGGAGTTCAAGTCATCCTGAAATATCAGTTTGAAGCCATTCTGGGCTATTTGAGATCCTGACAGAGCAAGAGGGGGAAATAAGGTAGAAGAATGAAGAGAGGGAGGAAAAACAACCTGGGGGTTAAAGAAAGAATAGGAGATAGTAGTTTCATAATTTATTTCTTCTGTCCCTTTCAAATAACTCAGATATGAATGACAATGACACTCATACCTACTAGTTATATTAAGCAGCATTGGCTGAGTAATTACTCTTTACCAGGCTTGTGTTAAGAATTTCAGGATTTATTTCAATTCCATGGCCATATTGGCCATTTATTTCAATTCCATGGCCATTTTATCAATAAACTTTGTTTCTAGGTCATTTCTCCCCCTCTAACCTCTCCTCCACTGTCAACCTTGGTGTGATGTATCGTGAAGACTAAGAGGCAGCGATGCATCATTGTCACCAGAACTGGGTCGCATTTCCAGTCTCTGTTTTCAGAACACCTTGACTGGGCTGGGTGTGGGAGTCAAGAAGTGTGCAAAGTCACAAGGCAAAAAAGCAGTGAACAAAGCTCGGAATGGCTGTTCTTCCTCCTTCCAGGAAGACATCTTCTCCTCCCTTCTATCACCTAAGTGTATACACATTGTTGTAGGTTTTCCTGAGACGCAAAAATGGACGTGAGGACTTCTATCGAAACTGGAAGGCCTATGCCGCTGGGTTTGGGGACCGCAGAGAAGAATTCTGGCTTGGTAATGCAGCTCTGAAAGTGTGCATTAGATGTACCTATTTCTGTCTTCCTGGTCACTTGCCCTACTGTAGTGAGCAATGGGGAAAGGAAAGGATTAGAAGGAAAGAAGTTTTGTGGGAGACACAGAATGTTGGGATAATTGCTCCAGGTCATAAAAATAAAAGTATTATCAAACCAGGTCTATGGATCAACATTGCATTAAGTCAGACATTAAATTAGCTGTGAAACCAACTTCACTGCTGTCATTAACTGGTTCCCTCTTTAGCTCCAGACATTGAGGTGGATCTCATGGTCACAATCTCTCACCCAGAACATGCCTAGAAAGAACAGAATTCCCATCTTGCTCATGAGGAAATAGAACCTCAAGGAGGTTGAATGATTTATTTATGGTAGTCTATCTAGCTAAGGGACAAATACACTGTATTTCAAAATTTCCCACATCAGTTTTACAATGCCATCATCCATCACAGACACTTTCCAGCAAGCTACATGGACAGAGCATTGTTCTCTGCTCTAATGTCTGAGCCTGAGACTTCCCATCCCAGTGTTATCCATTGCTTCACATTGGGTAGAAAGTTTAGAGTGTAAAGATCATGTCTCTGAGCTAATCACCTTTGCTTTTCACAATACAATAAGAAGCTGATAAACAAAGGCGTGGAACTGTTTTTGAGGTTCAGAAACATGAGGTTTGGTTTGCCTGGCATCATAGCAGCAGAGTTTTCAAACCCAAGTCTGTGTGGCATGTTCCATTTCGAGTGTTTCCCTGCTCCCTCCATCACCTGTGCTTCCTTACCAGCCCTTGCCTGTCATCCACAGGACTGGATAACCTGAGCAAAATCACAGCCCAAGGGCAGTACGAGCTCCGGGTGGACCTACAAGACCATGGAGAGTCAGCTTATGCGGTATACGACAGGTTCAGTGTGGGAGATGCCAAGAGTCGCTACAAGCTGAAAGTAGAAGGATACAGTGGAACAGCAGGTATGGGGAGCTACACTGTGAGATGGGAGTCGCAGGAGACTTCTGTAGATTCCTTCATTCCCCACTCCATACTTTTTCCCTCCTGACCCTTCCACTCATTTGAATCCCCAGATATCTGAATGTCTTCTGGAGGCTAATTCAGACAAGCTATCATTAAAAGGGTCTGGACCAACATCTGGTCTCTGAGATATAGAGTAGGTCAGGAATCATGTCAACTACGGTTAAGTTATAATGGCTCTCATTCCAAAAAAAAAATATGTTTCTTGTTGTTTTGTAGTAGTTGTCGAGTGATAGGAAAATAGTCTTTCAAAGGCCTCCACCTTCACTAGAGCCTCCTCAGTGCTTCTCTGTGATAGATATATGACCTTTCTGAGGATCTGCTACTGTGTGAATTTGGATACATTGGGATGTCAGGGGGTGAGGTTTAGCTGTTGTGTTTCTTCTAAGTTCCCAGGTGGTGCCCACATTCCTGGCATGGCTAGTCTCTTGACTGACTTTCAAGCTACCTTTTTGTCCTTCACCTACATCAGAATTCTAGTTTTGAATATGTCTTTGACTTAAAGTGGCCTTTGTATGCCTTTCTGGCTCTACATTAGAGGAACAACAAATAAGAAAGCCATTCTTATCAAGACTATGAGGTAGCATCCTCCCTTGCAGGGCTCCCAATTGGTTACTCTCAAATGTCTTTTAGGAAAATGATATAAAGATGAGAAAAGTGGCTCCTGAAAACTCAGGGATTTGCCCAAGATGCAACAGCTCACAGAAGTAGCATGAGTGGTGTGTGTGTGTGTGTGTGTGTGTGTGTGTGTGTGTGTGTGTGTCTAGAGAGAAGCAGTAACAAGGAAGGGCCAGGTCAGGAATGCAGACCACCTTATGAAAGCCATGCATGGCCTCTTTGGGTGGCCTTATTTTATGCGTATGAAAACAGGAGAAAAATTTGTGTTTCCTCTGGGAGCTCCTCCAGAAAGGGAAAAGTCTTCATCTTTGGCTAGCGGGTGCCAAACCCAGGCTTCAGTGGAAAAGAGACACAAAGGTCCTTTGAGAGGCAATTTGGTATGATGGAAGAGAGATAGCCAGGGGTGGAAATTACTTTAATGCTTATGTGCCTCAAAGAAATATGACACTTTATCACCTGACAATAAATACCTCTTTAGTTGAGATCACTTCAAGAATGGAGGAAAGAAAATCCACCAGCCAACAAGAATGTGGTCACTTTATATCTCCATGAAGGAGAACACTGTGCTCTTTCCTTTCACTCAGACTACCCTTTCCAGGTTGTAGTTTCCTGCATGCCTTGCTGGTAGTGCCTCACAGGAAAGTATCATCAATATCGCCCTGCTCTCAGTATGTCCTGGGTAGCATCATTAGCTGTCCTTTGATAGCTTGATCTCAGCATCAGATACTTGGTGTCTTAGAATGTTTGCACTTCACTCTATAGCTTGGGAGTAAGGAGGACCCAGACAATATTCCCAAGTAGCGCTGTATAAAATCGAGGCTCGTGTGTAAGAATCAGACAACAACAGCCTGGTAAACACTCTTATAAAAGAGTGATTATGTGATAGCCAGGCTATCTGACAACATTTAGTGACTGGAGGTCTTAATTGTGACTGTAACTGGATATCTTTGTATATGAGGGACATGCCTACTTAGTTTGGAGGTTTTTGTTGGCACAGCCTCACCACGTAGCCCATGCTGGCTTCAAACATGTGCACTTCCCGACTGAGCCCACCCTGCCCCAGGCTGAGGTTACAGATGGTGACCACCAGGACTGACTCAAACATTATTATGAAATGCAAAATGATAACCATATCCTCATAGGCAAAGGAAATGTAGACAAATCGTAAACAACAACCCTGGCTGCGTGCCACTCTCCATGTCCAGAAAACAAAGAGTACATATCCAGTATTAGAACAGCACTGTGAGTGAGACAGAATCCATGGGATGGCTGCATTTTATAGATGAGAAAACTAAGGTTCAAAGGAGGCTCAGTTTGTGCCAGGTCACAGTTACAAAGTCAAAGAGATGGGACTTGAATGGAACTTTCCAGAGCCACCTGCAGCCTTCTTTCTTTACCATAAAGCAGTGCTTCTGTCAAAGAGAAGTCATGGGGGTGGCATTCATGCCCTGCGCTTTCTTCCTCATTTTGGCCTGAGGTTCAGTGCCAGCATATAAGGATCTTTCAGTTGCCACCTTTGGTTCTGCCCTTTACAACCTTGTGAGACACTTTAGCGGTGATTTTTGGGTTGTCTGTTCTCTTCTTTTACTCTCGACCAGGTGACTCCATGAATTACCACAACGGCAGATCCTTCTCCACCTATGACAAGGACACAGACTCAGCCATCACCAACTGTGCTCTGTCCTACAAAGGAGCTTTCTGGTATAAGAACTGTCACCGTGTCAACCTGATGGGCAGATATGGGGATAATAACCACAGCCAGGTGAGTAGTCTGATGAGGCTGGGGCGCAGCTGTGGGCGAGGGAAGGGCGCTCCAACCAGAAAACGTGTTATCTTCCAACACAGTGAGAGACGCCAGTGACGTGGCCGATCAGCTAAGATTAAACAAACAGCAATAACAAAAACCAGCACACAGTAACTCCTGAAGAGCCCAGGGGAACCACTGTCCAAATAGGTCATAAATTGAGAATTCCCCACCCCCAGACAAAATTACTGCCAAAACTCTATAAAACTTACAAAAATAGGTGGTATTTAAGGAAAGCAGAAGTGATATAGACCATGACAGGGCTCAGTCCCACAGGCATTTTTGTAGTCCAGGAAGGACCTGGGATAAAGGTAGGAACTTCAAATTCCCTTTGTTTTACAAAGGTACCCACACACTGTGACAGATGCCCTCCCAGGGTCCAAGAACGATTTTGGAAGCATGCCTAGCTTTTTCCCTGAACCCCATGTAACTCAAGTACAACTCCCACCATCGCAGACTTTTGAGCTCAAGAAAAGATAAGTTACATGTAGTAAAGCTGAAGCCCACAGGACCTGATCACTTGTTCAAGACCCTTTATCTCTCACTCAAGTGTATATTCCTGTGTGTGTCCATGATGTACAATGTACATGATGTATGTGTAGACAGCTTTGTGGTGTCTGCTGTCTTCTCTCACCTTTATGTGGTTTCTCAGGATATAACCCAGGTTTCCAGGCTTGAGAGCCAAACTTTTTACTTGTTGAGCCATCTGCTCAGCCCTCACACAGGAATGCTGACGTGTAATTCTAACCTGCATGTCAGCTTGAAAAGCTTGTGTTCCACCTGTATTCATTTTTGCTGTTCTATACAAAACCCTTGTAAGATGCCCCTAGGGGAATGCTACAAATTAGAAACACACATACACACACACTCATGCACACACACATTGCACCTAGCTACTCCATTCCATAACCTCATCGTGACCTGAATTCTTACACCCTTTCCTTAGAAAAACAAGTTAATGTCAGCCACCATTTTATTTCAAAATGGCTGCCCAAGGCTTTTTACAAATCTGGATGACTCTTTACCCAAAAAGATGGGTAAAGAGTCAGTTTAGATTCTGCTGGCCCTTTTAAAAGTTTCACGAAACAGTCCAGCAAAGAGGTGGCTGTCTGTGAAATGCCAAGTGGTTAAAAGTTGAAACAAGCCGCTTTTTGTTTTGATAACTAAATGGTGATGATCCACAAACATGTTTCCAAATAGAAGCTAACCCAGGGGGCTCTGGTTTGTTTTGCAGGGCGTTAACTGGTTCCATTGGAAAGGCCACGAGTATTCAATCCAGTTTGCTGAGATGAAACTGAGACCCAGCAACTTCCGAAATCTTGAAGGCAGGCGTAAACGGGCATAAATTTCAGAAACAATTTGGTGAGAGAGGAATGGGGCCCAGAGCAAAGAAAGAATTTTTACCAAAGTATCAACACAACCAGTCCAGTGGTGAAGCCATCCCTAGGCATTCGTGGGCATCCAAACAGACCACGAATCACTGAGGCACTGGCATAGGCCCCTCTGCAGTTACTTTCTTTGCACCAAAGACAACAGTCTGCAGCCAGTTTCTGCTTTCTTGTTTGATTGAGCAAAGTCTCCTAGGGACAGCAACACAATGATTTTTACTCCTCTTGGGTGGTTCTGGGAATGGGAAAGGGGTAGGCTGGCTACACAGTGGACATAGTCATTTTTAGAACCAGCCATATTTTACACAAAGCTGTATAATTAATTGTTATTGTTTGGGGTAGCAAAGATAAAACATTTGTCATTGAAGTTACCCCTTGCTCCCCTCCAATTATTTTGTACATTTCATACAACTGAAGCCAGAAAAGTGACACTGTTTAAATTCCAAGGACATTAATATTATTAATATAATAATGGTGATGGTGATGATGAAAACTGAGAACTTTTTAAGAGATCTTCCTTCCACAAATGTGTCTGAACAGTACCTGATTGTATTTTTTTTTAATAAAAGCACAGTACTTTTCAGTTTGTCTGTTATTTTGATTTTCAGTGTCAAGTCTGAATTTCCTCAAAACCAGTATATCAGAACAAAGGGAGGAGTGTTGGGGAGGGGAGGGAGAGGGGAAGGGCAGTGCTCAGGTCCAGGGAAGAGGAAACGAGAGAGAATAGGCAGAGAAGGAAATAAAGCAGAAGTTTTACAAGATTGAAAGAACTTACTCCCTAAGATCTAGCTTCATACTTGTCATTTTGATGATTGTTTATTCCTTCTTTATTATTTATGTTTTTAATTACTTAATTAATTCACTTTGTATCCTGGTCATAGCCCCATCCCTCTTCCTCCCAGTCCCACCGACCAACATTCAGCTTAGAGCCCTTTGCCTGATGAGTTTTTTTTTTTTTTTTTAAAGATTCTTTGGTGTCCATTTTCTAGTGCAGCCTAGAAGTTCTGTGATAAGAAAAGGATTGATAATAGAGGTAGACTTCCCAAACTCTGCCATTCCCAAGTCCCCTGACTTCTCTGAGCCTCAGTTCCCTTATTCTGTAAAGGATACACCCACTGCTTAGTTGTAGTATTCCCATGGAGAATAAACTGTTCAGCCAGAGGGAACTCTAGCATGGGCTTGACGTCATATACAAAGGCAAGGAGTGTGAGCTACCACTTTCTGTGGAGCGGCTCACAGGCTTGGCTGTGGCCACTTCCCCAGTGAGTAAAAAGAGCTCTGCGTGAGCCTGGGCTTTTGACCCCAATGTGTTTGCTCCCTTTCTAGCCCCTATTGAGAATCTCTCCTTTTTGGTTCTCGGTATGCTGCAGTGATGGGGTTCTGGTTGAACATTAAAAGAATTGGGAAATTTGAAGTCTGGTGTGTGAGGCATTTTTGAATTCTTAAATCTAGAAAATAAGCCTGAATTGTCTCCTTCTTCCCCTACATCAAAGGACCTAAAAGGAGGAGGGCTACAACTCCGCCCAGACATTCAATTGTACCATGTACTCCCCACCCAACCCCGCAGGTCTGTGCCTGTTCAGTAATACAGTGAGTCATGGGCGGCAGCATTTCCCTTTCAAACCAGACACAGGGCAACCCCTAGCTTAGAGTCTTAGTGATTCTCAGCAAATTGACTTATTTAATGAAAGTGTTTGGGATGCTGCAGCCTCGTTCAAATGGAATGAAGCAAGGATGAGAGGAATATTCACGGCTCCAGCCAGATCTTCTGCTGCTCAGTTTATCTTGCTTAAACAAATGCTGTCACATTTTATACACAGTTTGCTGTTCCAGATCATATGACCTGTAACCTACAACTCAGCCATAGCAACATGCTCCTGGCTGCACAAACACAAACAAATGGCTCCCTGTAACAGCCAGGCCTTAATCGGGAGGCTTACCCTCCACTGACCACTGACTCAGAAGTGCCTGAGCCCAAATCCCATCTCTCTTCAGGACTGTGGATAGGCCTAGCTACTAAGATGCCTCGTAGAACCCATGCCAGAATAAAATCCTCATTAGTAAAGGGGCCATATCAAACAAGAATCCTTAATTATAGGCTTGAGGAGGGTTCAGATGCCCTTAAAGCAGAACTTCTCAACCTGTGGGTCCCAGGCCCCTTGCGGTTGCATATCAGGTATCCTGCCTATCAGATATTTACATTATGGTTCATAACAGTAGCAAAATTACAGCTACAAAATAATTTTTTTGGTTAGGGGTCACCACAACATGAGGAACTGTATTAAAGGTTTGCAGCACTAGGAAGATTGCAAAGGAGGCTGTCTGAAAAGGAGGCTGGGTGACAGAGAGGCCGAGCTACAATGTTCAAAACGCTACATGCTCTTCAGTCTCTCAACAACCTCCATCTGAAAGTCTCTTAAAACTATACTCCACATTCAAGGTCTTGTCTCAGTGACATGAAGCAAACAAAATCACCTCTGAGCACCTCCAGGGTGTTCAGTGGGCCCTAAGATCCTCATGCCATCCATTCTCTTCCTTTCTCCCTCTTCCATGGCCTTCTCTAAGGTTATTAGTGTAAATAATATCAATGCCTCCCAGCATGTGGTAGAGTATGATAAGTGGGCGGCACCGGCATCACAATGAAGGGAGATGGAGGGACCTAGCTTTCAACTCCATCTCTGTGCCATACCTGTAGCATGGCAGTCTATCCTGAGGTTCGGCGATGATCACTTGACTGTCTGCACATCTGTCTTCCTCCCTGAGGTTCTGATAGTTGACCCTCACACTTACTCCTTCAGATCTAGAAAGCTGCTGCCAAGAGCCACAGACTTCGGGAGGCTTTGCTGGCCCTGTAGTTCTGCCCCACTGGCAGGCAGCATTGGAAAGAGTCACTTTCTCAGACTGCTCAGGGACCCTGACAGGTGGCTTACGCTTGGGACTGCCTAGGTGCTTGGTGCCACTACCAAACCCAAGTTTCTCACGTACATTCTTGTTCATATATCTTGTCTTTTTCTCTGATGACCATTGTTCATTTAACGAATTCCCGTCATCCAAATTCCTGTCTATATCTAGGAGACTTTCTCGGAGTTTCTGGGAAGGGCGCGATCTTAAACTCCTGAGCTGTGAGACGTTCTTCCTTACCAGAGACCCAGCAACAGTGGACTGGCAGACCACGGAAGGTGCTTGAATATGAATTGTTCTCCATAGGCTTGTGAGTTGCAACAGTTGGCCCCCATTGGTGACACTGCTAGAGAAGGTTGGGGAACCCTAGGGAGTAAACTCTCCCTGGAGGGCAGGCCTGTGGTTTCATAGCTCATCCATCCCTGTTCCTCTTAGCTCTCTGATTAGTGACTACAGTTGTAATATGACCAGACGGCCTCCTCCTCTCGCTGCCAAGCCTTCCCTGTCATGACAGAATGTGTTCCCCGAAACTCTGATCGATAATATAAACCTTTCTTCTGTGGAATCCCTTCTTGCAGGCTGTGTTGTTGCAGCAATGAAAATGAGATAATATAAATGGAAACTTCTAAAGCAGTGAGCCTGAATATGTCTTTCCACCACTAAAGTGTCCCTTTTAGGTATTGAAAGGGTTAGGCTAACTTTGTAACCTATATGTCTTCTAAAGCCTATAGTTTTGAGTTTTAGGTCCAGGTTAAGCTAAAGCCTCTTAGTACCTTTCCAGAGAATGGAGGAATGTGACCCTCTCTGTGAGGACAGATATTTAAAAAAAAAAAAAAAAAAAAAAAAAAAAAAAAAAAAAAAAAAAAAAAGCAAGCAAGCAAGCAATGACCTTCACTCAGCAAAAAGAACGACCAGACCCTTGCCTTCAAGATAGTGTTTCTTAGCAACGAACCCAGATGGCCTCAATCCTTCTTCTGAGTAGCTCCTGACCTCCAGCCAAATCTTCAAGGATGAGCTAACCACCCCCACCTTCAATTGCAGCTGCATCCACACTTGGCAGGACAGGCCAAGCTTGAGCACCCAAGACTAATCAATTATCTTACTTTATAGCTTCCTCATCCAATCCTAAATTGCCAAAACTGCAACTTCAAATTTCCCGCAATTTTTCTTTTAAAAACCTAAAGGCCTTTGTCCCCCGGTGCCACTCTTTGCTGATCAGCAGGGGTGACCCCATTGCACCATGGTTAATAAACCTCTTGCTTTTGCAACGAGTGTTGGTCTGGAGGAGTTTCTGGGAAGGGCGCGATCTTAAAACTCCTGAGCTGTGAGACCCCAGGTCTTACAGTATTATTTAAGCAGTGAACACATCCAAGGAAGAAGCACATCAGCCGAGATCTAAATCAGCAGCAGTTTACCAAAAGAAAAAAGCAGAAGTAAGAACAGAGCATGGCTGCAGACCCAAGGCTGCCCAGCTGCACAGACAGTTCGTCAGGGGCACCAGCGCAAGAAGAGGCACAATACTAGCTACTTTTGCATGGCTGTGACAAAATTCCCCATAGAAGCAACTTAAGGAAAGAAAATTATTTTGGCTCACAGAAGGGGATTATGGTCCTCCACAAAGGGTAGAGAAGCTGTGGTACTGACAGCAATAGTCGCCATAAACAGCATATCACAGCACATCCAAAAGTGAGCAGAGAGATGTGAAAGCTGATGCTCAGTTTGTTTTCTCCTTGTTGTTACTTGATTGGGTCAGGCTCCCAGCACATAGGGGGTGGGCTGTATGCTTTCAAGATACCTCCTAAACCTTTAGTTGACCCTCTGCAAACATCCTCATAGACACACCCAAAGGTGTATCTCATCAATCCCTGATGGATTTCTTTGTTTGTTTTTGTTTTTGTTTGGTTTTGTTTTCTTCCCAGGGTGTCTTTGGATAGCCTTGTCTGTCCCGGACTCTCTTTGTAGACCAGGCTGGTCTTGAACTCACAGAGATCTGCCTGCCTCTGCCTCTCAGAGTGCTAGGATTACAGGAGTGTGCCACCAAGCCTGGCCCCTGATGGATTTCTTTTTTTTTTTTTTAGCATATGTCTTTTTTTTTTGAAATTTTTATGTTTTTAATTTATTTTATTTTATTTTATTTTTCTCATTAGTTACATTTTGTTAATTCTGTATCCCAGCTGTATCCCTCATTCCCTCCCCAATCCCTCCCTCATCTCCTCCCTGCCCCTTTCCAAGTCCACTGATAGGGGAGGACCTCCTCCCCTTTCATATGACTCCGTTTTGTCAGGTATTTTCAGGACTGGCTGCAAAGTCCTTCTCTGTGGCCTAACAGGACTGCTCCTCCCTTGGGAGGTGGGGAGGTCAAAGAGCCAGTCATTGAGTTCCTGTTAGAAATAGTCCTTGTTCCCCTTACTATGGGAAACCAATTGATTACTGAGCTATCACGGGTCAATCCGAGCAGAGATTCTAGGTTTTATCCTCTCATGGTCTTTGGTTGAGTGTCCATCTCAGAAAAGACCCTGTGCCCAGATATGTTTGGTCCTTGTGGAGCTCCTATCCTTTCCACATCAAACTCCCCTTCTTTCATATGATTCCCTGCACTCTGCCGAAGGTTTGGTTATGAGTCTTGGTATCTACTTTGGAACACTGCTAGGTAGAGTCTTTCAGATGCTTTCTGCGGTAGACTCCTGTCATACGTTCAATGCATATCCCATTTGTCTTTCTAAATGAGGATTGATCATCATACCCCGTGTCCGCTTTCTTGATTATCTTCTTTAGGTGTATAGATTTCATTATGTTTATCATATCTTTTAGGTCTATATAAGCGAGTATATTCCATGTTTGTCTTTCTCCTTCTGGGATACTTCACTCAGAAAGATCTTTTCTAGATCCCACCATTTGCCTGCACATTTCATGATTTCCTCTTTTTTGATTGCTGAGTAGTATTCCATTGTGTAAAAATACCACAATTTCTGTACCCATTCCTCTGTTGATGGACATCTGGGTTGTTTCCAAAACAACCCTGTACAACAACAGATCATCTGGAGGTATCTCTATCCCCGATCTCAAGCTGTACTACAGAACAATAGTAATAAAAACTGCATGGTATTGGCATAGAAATAGAAAGGAGGATCAATGGAACTGAATAGAAGACCCAGAAATAAACCCATGTACCTATGAATACTCGATTTTTGACAAAGCAGCCAAAACCATTCAATGGAAAAAAGATAGCATCTTCAACAGATGGTGCTGGTCTAATTGGATGTCTACATGCAGAAAATGAAAATAGATCCACATTTATCACCCTGCACAAAACTAAAGTCTAAGTGGATCAAAGACCTCAACATAAAACCAGATACGCTAAATCTGTTAGAAGAAAAAGTGGGGAACAGCCTAGAACTCATTGGCACAGGAGACAACTTCCTGAACAGAACTCCAACAGCACAGGCTTTAAGAGCAACAATCAATAAATGGGACCTCATGAAACTGAAAAGCTTCTTTAAAGCAAATGACACCGTCATCAAAACAAAACGACTGCCTACAGATTGGGAAAGAATCTTCACCAACCCTTTATCTGACAGAGGACTCATATCCAGTATATATAAAGAACTAAAGAAGCTGAAAAGCAACAAACCAAGTAATCCAATTAAAAAATGGGGAACAGAGCTAAACAGAGAATTCTCTGTAGAGGAATATAGAATGGCAGAGAAACACTTAAAGAAATGCTCAACGTCATTAGCCATTAGGGAAATGCAAATCAAAACGACCCTGAGATTTCACCTTACACCCATCAGAATGGCCAAGATGAAAAACTCAAGTGACAACACATGCTGGAGAGGTTGTGGAGAAAGGGGAACCCTCCTCCACTGCTGGTGGGAATGTAAACTGGTACAACCACTTTGGAAGTCAATCTGGCGCTTTCTCAGACAACTAGGAATAAGCGCTTCCTCAAGACCCAGCTATGCCACTGCTAGGCATATACCCCAAATTTGCTCAAGTACACAATAAAGACATTTGCTCAACCATGTTTGTAGCAGCTTTATTTGTAATAGCCTGATGTATTTCTTAACTCAATCAAGTTGACAATGGAAATTAGTCATCATAGACACTGAGCAGCAAGGACCCACCACACAGCCCTCACTGGTCCAGAATAAGAAGTTTTAAAATCTGTTTTTATGAATTCAATTAAAAAAATATATTGCTAAAGGAGTGGTGTTATGCTCAAACCCTTTACCCTAAAACCATGTTGTGGTGCAGCCTGGAAGTGGGCTGGAGGTGTGATGGAGGAGAGAGTGCAGGCTGCTTCAGCAGTCCAGGCGGAGGGTGACAAGCTCTGGCTGAGTGTGCACATGCTGCAGGGGGTTCTGCGGGGTGTCCACAGGCAGCTCTCAGGGGCTTCTGCGGGGTGT
>NW_026591643.1:5446246-5501126 GCF_907164565.1 Psammomys obesus | reverse complement strand
TTCTGCGGGGTGTCCACAGGCAGCTCTCAGGGGCTTCTGCGGGGTGTCCACAGGCAGAGAGCTACTCCGTGCTTTACCCCTATCCCAAGCTACTTACAATAATTGCCAGAGATTTAGTTTTTAGAACTCAGCTGTTAGTTTCTATCGGGGCAGCCCAGTTAGGAATGTGAGAAGCTGAGCAGATGCCTCATTCACTTGGGAACACGGAGGCAGCAGGGTCCTGAGGGCCAGAACCTGTGCTTCTAGGGTAGGTAATAAACTCCCTCTGGATGACTGATTAGCACAAGGTCCAGGAGTGAGGTCAAGATGAGGCCTGTGCTGGGTGACAAGGGTGAAGGCAGTGAGGAGCAGAGGTGAAGGTGCTGGTAAGACCTTGGCTCAAAGACTTAGTGTCCACAGACTACCGCTAAGAGTTCCTGAAGATATTGGACACAGGCCTGGCACAGTTAGCCTTGCTCTCTAAGAAGTGCATTTGCTTTCTATGTGTCCCATCCACTCATGTCCTCCCAGCGTGTGCTTGTTGCCAGGGTTTGCGTTGGTGTCTAGTACCAGCAGAAGGCTCACTCACCTCCCTGGTCCTCCTACCTCCCCAGGAAGCTCACACATGACTTTGATCTCTAGGAAGGAAGCCAAGTTAGGTTCATTTGGACTTCATCCCAATAGAACCTGAACTAGAAAGTAAAACTTAATAACTTACTGTAAACACATAGGGTGGGATGGGAGACTCCAAATTAAGTAGCTCCAGCTTGGGGGCTGCAGGTTGGGACTTTGAGTCTCTCAGCAGTGAAATGACTTTCCCCAGGTTCACCAAGATGCTAAGTGCCGGAGTCTGTGAATGCTTAAAGACCTTAAGGAATGCCCGCGCTCATCCTTATTTCTTTATCTGCTTTACTGTTCTGAACACCCAGAACACCTGCCATGTACCTATTCCCTCATCTCAGTTCACAGGTTACAAAAACAGCTCAAGCTGGTGCCCTCTGTGAAGTGGCGATCATCACACGGAGGGCCTGGCTTGCATTCCAGGCTTTTCTAATACCAAGCCATCCTGGAATGCCCACCTAATTTTTCCGAAAATGTTATAAAATATGAATTAAGGATGTCTATCTTTTTTATTTTTTTAATTTTTATTTTTTATATTAATCACAGGTTATTTTCTTTGTATCCCACCAGTATCCCCCTCCCTCATTCCCTACCAATCCCACTTTCCCTCCCTCATCTCCTCCCTGTTCCTTTCCAAGTTCACTGCTAGGGGAGGTCCTCCTCACCTTCCATCTGACACTAGCTTATCAGGTATCTTCAGGACTAGCTGCAATGTCCTCCTCTGTGGCCTAGCAAGGCTGTTCCTCCCTTGGGGTGGGGGTAGGGGTGGGGTGGGGCTGGAAGTAAAGGAGCCAGTCATTGAGTAAATGTCAGAGACAGTCCCTGTTCCCATAATTAGGGAACCCACTTGGATACTAAGCTACCATGGGCTACATCTGAGCAGGTGTTCTAGGTTATATGCATACATGGTCCTAGGTTGGAGAAACAGTCTCATAGAGGACCCCTGTACCCAGATATATTTTGTCCTTGTGGAGCTTCTGTCCTCTCCTGGGCATACTAACTCCCCCTTTTATCATATGATTCCCTGCACTCATGACCAAAGGTTTGGTTATGAGTCTCAGCATCTGCTTTGATATACTGCTAGGTAGAGTCTTTCAGAGGCCCTCTGCAGTAGGCTCCTGTCCTGTTTCTTGTTTTCTACTACTTCCAATGTCCATCCCGTTTGTCTTTCTAACTGAGGATTGATCATCTTACCCAGGTCCTCTTTCTTATTTATCTTCTTTTTTTTTTTTTTCTTATCAGTTACATTTTATTAACTCTGTATCCCAGCGGTGTCCTGCTCCCTCATTCCCTCCCAATCCCTCCCTCCCTTATCTCCACCCTGCCCTTTTCCAAGTCCACTGATAGGGGGGGACCTCCTCCCCATTCATCTGATCCTGTTTTATCAGGTATCTTCAGGACTGGCTTCAAAGCCCTCCTCTGTGGCCTAACAGGACTGCTCCTCCCTTGGGGGGGGGGGGTGGAGAGGTCAAAGAGCCAGTCATTGAGTTCCTGTTAGAAATAGTCCTTGTTCCCCTCACTATGGGAAACCAATTAAGGATGTCTATCTTAATGGAGAGTGGGGCTGATGAACAGTGATAGACTTAGAGAAAACTCTTCATGTTTCTTTTTTATATTTTTATATTAATTACAGTTTATTCACTTTGTATCCTAGCTGTAGCCACCTCCCTCATTTCCTCCCAATCCCACTCTCCCTCCCTCACCTCCTCTCATGCCCCTATTCTCCCACCATGCCCTTTCCCTAGTCCCCTGATAGAGGAGGTCTGCCTCCCCTTCCATCTGACCCTAGCCTAGCAGGTCTCATCAGGACTGGCTGCATTGTCTTCCTCTGTGGTAAGAATGCTTGGTGCTCAAAGAGCCAGCCACTGCTTTCCCTAAATTTGAAAGACAAAGCAAGCATGTTGGGTAAGTACTTAAAGCAACCAGCAGGTGGCACCCTCCACCCATCTTAAAAGGGCACTGACCCTGGGTGTTCCTTCTATGAAGATGACTGACGCCTGTGTTGGGTTTCTGACAAGGGAAGTAAGCTGGTGATTTGAAGGCACCTCTGAGCAAACAGTTGCTTCCCCTTCACATTAACCTTCTCCAAAGGCATCTCCAATATTTCCCAGAGATTTATAAGAAGTCTGGATGACCACCACTTCCTTCCTAATTTCTAACCTGCTTTGTACCAGCAAGTGCATCCTAGGTTGGGGACAGAAGCATGGTGAGCGAGGTATTTCTGACCCGGTGACCAGTTTTCATTCTGATTTGACAAGGACCCTGGCAACGATCGCCACCCTCTACAACTGGCTGAGCAACTGACTCCTTCGTGCCGTGAGCCCATTTCTGGTTTCCTGTTTGCTAGTCTCCTCTTGTTGGTTATAAAGACAACCTGTGGTATTTTCCATTGTCCTGGCCTGTCTCTGACCTCTTTTAGTGACTTCGAGCCTTCTTCACTTTCTCTGAGCTATAGCACAGAAACGTGTGGGGAGATAGGGGCCTGGCTTATCCCCATTGCTCCTGTGCCTATTGCTGTGGTTTCCTATCTACCTGTAAAGCCCTGTTTAGAGGTTGATTCCTACACATCTTCTTGAGCAGTGATCAGCACGAAATCAAGAGCTCGGAGTCCTCAGCACCTGCTTCCTAGATCCAGTCTCCGCCTGAAATCACTGTAAGCTGTTCTCTTCCCTGTTCTCTTCCAGGAGTCACATTGTGGCCCCCTGTGGTTCAAGCCTTCTGATGCTTGTCTGCTGGTTCAAAAAATCACAACAGACTAGCGACCTTGAAGACACCGACTTCTCTGTCATATGATGCTCTGGGCATACTGGCCTCCCACTGTGCTAGGCAGCAGACACAGCTACTCAAAGGCCTTGATGAAGAACGCTCTTCACCGGTGGGCAGTGGTGTCACACACCTTTAACCCCAGAACTCAGGAAGCAGAGGCAGGCAGATCTGTGGGTCTGAGGTCAGCCTGGTCTACAGAACAAGTTCCAGGACAGCCAGGGCCACACAGAGAAACAGTGTCTTGAAATCCCTATCCCCAAAATGCTCTTCCCTTGGCACAGGTATGGCTTATTTCAGCTTTGAAGCATATTCCAGTGTCATCATCTCAATGTGACTTTCCCCCACCATAGTACCCTTCCTTTCCTCTCCCCCCTCATCTCTCTCTCTCACACACAAACACACACCATCCACAATAGTTATTTTTTTTTCCATTGCACGTATTTCCACCTGCTTGCTTATTTGTGTTTATTGTCTCTGGAAATCAGTCTCTGTCCATGTTTCCTTTGCCTTGTCTCTAGCTCTGAGTACAGAGCTGTCCTGTCCCTTCCTAGACATTACTTATTTGTTTGCTGAATGCATGAGCAGACCCAGAAGCTCAGCAGTTCTATTAACCCCACTTGTTCATTCTGGTTGAGTGTTGACTGTTTCCTGTATCTCCAGTTCATCATTATACAGCTGAAACAAACAGAAATCGATCTTGACGCCACCTATAATCAGCGCATATTTGAATTCAGATCACGCTCACCCATGCCGTGAACTTAACAAGAGGGAACAGAAGAGCGTGATTTAGAGAAATAGTCACAGAATTGCTCTGTGAAAGCATCTAGAGACAGCCTTTCCCACAGAGAACTAGATTGTCCTCCAGTGGAAAGATCTACCAGCAAATTGGGGGTAAGGGTGGGGGCAAATACTATGGATTTCTGTGTTTTATAAGACAGAGTACATTACATACCCAACCACAGTAAATTGACCTTTCCCAGGACTCTCCATCCGCATGGTCCCTCAGGAGTACTCTCCCAGTTTCAGAGCAGGGAAGCAACATTCTTCAAGGACCAGAGGGGGAAAAAAGGCACATTCCCTGATCTCTCACACCTTTAACTGATGCTAAAGGCAGATAAGAGGATGGGGGGAGAGAGGGGAATTTCCCAGGCACAGTGGGAGCATCACCACTCCGCCTTTCCTTTGCTATGTGCTCAAGAGCTGCTCAGAAGGACCAAAAGAGGCCTTGGTTGTCCCTGGAGGCATCTTTGCTTTCTATAGATTTGCTTGCCACTAACGCTCTATAAGTAGCTAGTAGAGGAGAGATAGAAGGGGCCGTTGGTGTATGAAAAGAGCTTCAGAGTCAGAAAGAGAGTAGAGCCAACTCCACATAGGCTGAAGACCGTGTTCCGCTAGATGGCCTTCAGATGAGCAGGAGATCTGGGTGTGGACAGATGTGTCAGTTCCAAAGCCTTCGCTGTAGCTGGTGAGACCTCTGAGCAGACAGCAGATTGAGGAATGTGTCACTTGCTACACTCTGATCCATACAGCAGCACCACATAACTGTCACATCTCCAGAGCTGACACTTTTCCCTCGTCAGGTCTCAAATATCACACCTCCAGCATTGCCTCCCCATTGTAGCACCTCAGTCCAGTGCCAAACCATCAACGCTGTATGCACAGTTAGACGTAGCAATCATCCCAGTAAAAAGTCTTCATTAAGAAATTAATTTATAGCAACTACCTGGGAGGTACATGGGGGCATTCAGAGGTCATACCAGGTCTTATAGAAAAGAGATTTGCACTCAATCAGTTTTATATTCGCCATCCTAGAATAAAGTATATGTAGACCTCCAGGAGACTGGGGAGACTAGAAATTACCTCTTGAGAAAGAGATCAATGGGACAATGAGCAGAGATATGATATTTGTTTTAAAACAACCCCTGTCATAGGAGCAGACTTATTTGTTAAGTGACAAAGAGAAACAGAATCTAGTAGCAAATTCCACAAGAGAACAAGCTACATTAAGCGAGAAAGACTTGGAGGCACCAAAGTCATCCAAAGAAACACATCCTCATAGCAGCAGTGTGCGCTTCAGCTGCCACTGCAAGGGCCTTGGGCACTGGCGGTGACTCAGGGAGCAGGTGGCACCGGAATGCCCCTCATCCCCAGCCATACTGGACACTCTCCATGAGCCTCTAGCTCACCTCCTAGCTGTGTACAAGGTGTTGAAGATGTTTCTGCTCCAGGTTTCCAGTCTCAAGCCTGTGCCCCAAGTGCAGAGGACTAAGAGACAAACATGAAGACCAGAGACACCTGGAAAGGCAGGTGTTCTCTTTTGGAGGGCAAAGGAAGTCTGACAGAGCCCTTCCCCCAGGGACCATATGAGCAGGAGCCACCCTTACAAAGCTAAAAACCCTAACACTTCTGGATTTAATCCACGTTTCCACAAACATGCTACTTACTGGAAGTAAAAAATGGACACCCCCAGGCATGATCCCTCACTGGAGCACAACTCTGCCTCCTTGGTTGGAATCCCTTCTCCAAGAGATTACTCTTGGACCAGTGTCTCTGTTACATGAGCCTTTCCAAGTCTCACCTACGAAGCTGCAAGAAACTTAGAATGGAGTCAGAGCCTGTGCCTGTACAAAAGATCTTTGCTGTGAAACTCTTCCGACTCTCCTCCCTGCCCGAGTCACTGCAGAGTTCTTTCTTTCCCCAGATAATCCACGGGAGCCAAGTGAATTTAAGTTGCTCAATGTGCATCTCATAACAGATGCTCTCAATGCTAAGACAGGAGTTTGGGCAAAATAAGAGCTGACTATGGGGTTAGGAACCACCTCTCCTGCCAGACATGAGCATGTTGGGAGCAGGAATTATTTCTTAGAGTCTTTGTGGTAGCCATCACTGAGGAGAAAAGTAGCAGTGTGCTCCTGAGTGAATGGATTCATTTGCTTGTTTCAAATCCTGTTCTACTACAGAAATAGCCACATGCATTTGTTCATGATACATAGCTCCTTTGAGTCTCAAATGTTTTTTTTCTATAAATCATAAATAACAATAACTATCTCATGTGAGTACAATAAATGCAGCAATATATGTACAATGTCCCAGGCACTATCTTCCAAGAGTTCCACTGTAGCAAACTGCAAACAGCATCTCATCTTTGCTCCCTGCAGCCATCCTTCACACAGAGTAAATGATCAATACCCATTTGACTGGTTGGTCAATAGGTGGAGCTAATGTGAATGTATTCTGTTAATTTAAGTGCTAGCCTAGACAGGGCAGGTCAAGTGCCTGGTGCCTCTGAGGCTGCTTTGCAGAAGAGCATGAAGCCAGGAGAGAAAAAACTGAATAAACTGTGCTAAATGTGAGAAGCAGCCAAAACTACACTCCACTTCCCCTATGACTTCTGATTTGGTATTCTAGTGTCATGAAGCAAAGACCCAGATCCTCCGGAGGACCACATAAGATGTCCACCTCTAAAAGCTTGTCAGGATAAAGCTGAAATGAAAAACCCATACTTAAAGTTCTTACCGGAGTCACAGAGAGAGTCCTGCAGCATCTGCCCTTCCCCTCCCCTCCCCTCCACAAACATATTCCTGCAGATGGATATACATTCAGCGCGGCCCAGGATGTCAGTTGTAAAGCAGCCACAAGCTCCCAGGTTCCTTTGCTCCAAGGAAGAAAACACAGAGTCACTGGCTGTGCATTTCAGTCACTGTGGCTCAGGCATGTAGTGTGGTCCCTTGGTTCTAGATCCCTGCACCAGTCTCTCTTCTCCTTTTCACGCCAATGATACAGTTTTGCTCTCTGTTATATCCATAAGCCACTATAAATTCTTCCACAAAGACAGAAAAATATTTAAAATACGAAATTGTGCATATTCTCATATTTTATAGGTTCCTTGGGGTTTCTTGCTTAGGTTCTCCACCCTGACACAACAGATGGTGCTAAAAAAAAAATAATAATAATAATAATAATAATGCCTGATTAACAGCAGTTACTGTTATAGCTGCTTTCTATGTCAAAACTCACTTAACCTTCATGACCAACCTCCACAGACCTGGAAACTGAGGCAGGTTAGTCAGTGTCACTGAGGTGGTGGTCTCCTTCATGGAATTAGGATTAAAATGAAATATGCTCACTTAGAACCTTACTTAGAAGTGGCCATGGCTGTGAACGTGATTAATACACAGCTCATGGTGGAAAGAGCATCAATCTGTACACAGCCCAGACAAGGACAAGAGGGCTAATCTCTTTCCTTTAACTACTGGTATCTCCTCTGCTCTAAGGAGCTATAGAACCTGAGCGCAGCAGTAATGCCAACCAAGAAGTTATTTATTTATTATCATAAGTATGCTTGGAGGAGGAAAAATCCATAAGGCAAAAAAATAAGAAATATATCTTAATGATTTCTCTGCCTGCAGGGTGGGCACGGCACTCTGCAGTCTTCCCCGAAGAGTGGAGATGGTCCCCTGCAGAGGGGAGAATTGCGGCAAGGATCATGAGGTCACTGTAAAATGGAACCTGAATCTTTAGCTCCTCGAAGACTATACACTGTATTCAGAGAAGCTGGCCATTCTGCAAAAGGATGGCCATCTGCCTGCAACCCAAGGAGTCAGTGCAGGTAGAAGACATTTTCATGCTAGTCTCCATTCCAGACTTTCCAGAACAGCAGGGGCAATGCCAGGCTGCATAAATATGTCTACAGAGGCTGCTAAATCTACTTTGAGCCAAGGCTCAAAAAGCCCTTTTCAGGTCCTGAATTCTCATTATGTTTAGGTTGGAGTCCAGACTGCAATCACACAGACAGGAACATACATTAAGGCCCTAAGGTCATAATCACTTCTCCCAGCCTCCAATGACATCATGCGCATGGCTGCACTAAAGAAGGGGACCCAGATACACTATCAAGCTGTTCTAAAAAGGCCCATGACAGCCTACCTCTGCCTGTGCATGTAAGGCTGGGCCTGTCTGGTCTTTGACCTCCTATTCCTGCTCCACGCTGACTCTCCAGTTGGTCCTGTGCTTTGTATATTTGGCTATGCAGAATTCCCTCCCCTCACCTCTTGATGTCTTCCACCCCACACTTAATAATCATCTGAGCCATAGCATGCCTGATTATACCTGCTTCTTATCCTGGAATCTGACCTCTCTCTTTACATAATTACCCAAGCCAAGTCTGACATCAGTACTGCTTGAACCTATGCCGTGACCTGTGAGCTTGTAGGTTTTAGCCACTCTGACCAGATGCTAGAAAAGGGTCAGAGAAAAAAAAAAGTGGCATTGGATAGAGGAACCACGGTAGGCTCCATCAGATAGGATGTCAAGAGGGCTGTCTTTAAAACTGGGACACTTTAGTCTAAACTTGTGTGATTGACAGCACAGTTCTTGCAAGAGGGCTGGAGTAGGGAACAGCTCACTGACAGGCCAGCATCTGTAGGCATGGTTTTTGTATTTGTGCCGAATCACCAGCATGCTCTCCCTTCCATCAGGGCTCTATGCCCCTCTACTTCTCTGCCTTGGAGCTTTCTCAAGAGCCTGAGAATCCGCTGAGATCTAAGCCAGAGGCATTTCTGAAGTTGGAACTTTATGAGGACCCTTGTCCAGTTCAGAGGAGGAACAGTGGAGGGGTGTCACAGGTCTCTGTTCTATAACAAGACAATACAGAGGAGCTGTCGACCTATCCTGGGGAGTGGGGGAGGGAGGGGTAAAGCCACCCGGAACAGGAAGCGAATGATTGTGTAACCATATCATCCCTTTTGCCTTCCCTGTCTCATTCTACCCACTGCCTCACCCCGATCTTGGGACCACCTCCCAGGCCCTGGTCTCAGGCTCACCTTAAAGCTTACTGAGCTCAGAAGGAAGCTCACTGTGGTTGGAACATATGAGACTTGAGATCAAATCAATGAGGCCACTATGGGCAACACAGTAAACAGCCTCTGGAAAAGTTTTAGACTTTAGGCCTCAGCATCTGAAGTCACCATGGAAGAGTCTTCCCAGGCACTCAGCAGAGAGGACTTTAGGTGGAATGGTAACAAGGTAAGAGGAAGAAAAAGCCTGGAATCTGTCCATAGCAGGGATAGGTGAAGTCTAGTCCTCAGATAAGCTGATTGAGGTTCAGAGCAAGAATTAGGACCTGCAGGGATAATACACTGAGCTGAAGGCTACTCGTAGAAACAGGGCCAGCAGGGAAGCCACAGGATGAAGGTCTGACTCAACTGTTATGCAAGTGCCCATAACTCATCTCTGGTGCATTGGACTGCTATGAGAATAACCGCAGCCTTTCTGAGTGCTGTCTGCTTCCAGTCAGCACACTCAGCAGTTTTCACAATGAGCTCATGTGGACCTCAAAACTGCCATATGTGTTATTCTCTCCATTATGGATGGAAAGGGTGAGGCCGGGAGTATTAGAACCAAGAGCTACTGGATTCCAAGTGCCATCCTCTGATCATCAAGACCTACTAGGATTTGAAGGTTGTGGCCCGATTTAAGGTCAAGGATTGATTGAACTTGTATGCATGATGGCAGTAGATAGGCGGTCCTGGGAGAGGCAGGAGGTGATTCTTGGTGTTAAGACACAAATACAACAGGGACCTGAGCATCTTCACTGTAGAGGAGATTCTCACAGCCTGTGTCTGCTGATTAGTCACTTTACAGTTGTCCTTCTATTCATAAGGAATGTTTCTTGGGTATTTTCTCATCTGTCACCCACAAGAGGAAGCTGGATACTCAGCTCCCAGTCTTATAGAGTAGAAATTGCAGTACCCTTCTGTTCATGGGCACATACTCACACACAAAACACATTCTAGTGCCTGAAGTCATGATACTGAATGGGAGCAGAGCAATCTGTGTAAACATTCCTGTTTCCGAATGTTGAAAGTGAGGAGAAGGGATGTTGAAAGCCAGGGCCATGTGGTAAAAATAATTGCCAAAGGCAATAGAACAAAAATACGTAACTCAGGTGGCAGTCTGCTGCCATCGTGCTCCATCTTGACTCGCTGTGGTCTCTCTGTTCTCCTGAAGTTTGAATTTGCAGAGAGTGTGTTAGGGACGGAAAGAAGAAAGCCTGTCTCTCTGACCCACTGTCCAAAGCAGAGCTCCGACCCACCAGCAGCACTGTGGCATGAAGAGGAAGCGCTTACAGTGTTGTGACGCCACATCTCTGGGTGTGCAGAGTGCTGGCTGCAGCAGCTAGCCTGCTCTGCCTAGGACACCCCTTCACTACTCAGCCTGCTTTTTCTTCTGGCCCAGAAAATTTAGCATCATTTAAAGCATCCCCCTGGCATTTTCTAAGCTAGATTTTATCATCATCGGCATGCTCTTTGCTTTCTGTGTGCTTCCAATACCATCTTTGCCTAATGTATTCCTTCCTCACTCCTAAGATCAAAAGATAACAAAGACACACACAGCCCAGTTCTCTTCTCCACCGGAAAAGCTGACCCTATCAGAAAACTTAGTTGTCTAACAGGAGACCTGGTACTGACCTCAGCTTGGTTTCTTTGCATGACATCATTCTGAGGACATTTCCTCAGCTCCATCTCTAAAACTAATAGTTTGGCTTCACTAGCATAAAAGCATCCCCACTAGCACCTTAAAACTCTGACAGGTAGGCTCAGAGTACGAGACAGAAGAATGTGTGTCAAGTCACTGAAGCTGTGGGATCAGCAACGGAGGTGGTTTCCCAGACTCAGACGGGGAAAATGGCTCCCTAAAGGGGCGAGTGCTGGAGATGACGTCATGTCCACATAGGCAAAAGATCAGCCGCCATTTCCATAGAATACCCTGACTGAGTGCTGGCAAAGGAGAATAGTGAGGCTACAGCCTCAGGATTTGAACATACCTGTTTCCTAATCGCACCTAGCTGTGTGATGGGAGGACTCAGCGCTGCTACTTGTAAAACAGTGCATCCTACAGAGCTGCAGTGACAGAGGAGCCGTGAGTGACACCTGACAGAGCCAGGCAGGGGATTCCCTTGATTCTTATCGTGTTAGAGTGAGGGATGAAACTAGTCGAGAAAATCAGGGTGAGAGACGGTGGCGTCTTGTTTGTTCGTTTATCTTGTCATCATGCCCCAGACACTGACAATACGGAGATGAATACAATTCAGCCTTTGACCTCCAGGAACTAAGCATCTAGGTTTAGAGACCAGCATACGCACAACTTGCTGATCTGTGCGATAGTCTCACCAGAAAAATGAGAAGGACGGCTCAGCTCTTCCACTCTATAAGCCTGGCATGAAAAATAGATGCAGGCAGCCACCTGTGAACACAAACACAAGAACGCATCCTGCTCTTCTGAATAAAATTTTTAAAAAACAGAAAAACATTAATAAGAGAATAAATTTGACTATCAAAGGTTACTAATACGTAGTCACAAAGCTAAGATTAAAGGGTATATTCAGCAATCAGATGTATGTATAATTAGGCATCACAATTTTAATTATTTATGTTTTTCATAGATTTGCACCAAGAAATTCTTGTGGACTAGAAAGTCAGGTTCATGAAAGAAATCTGAGGGGCATCTGAGAGGAGAAGAAAAATAGTTCCAGAGGTTTGGGACAAAGAGAAGAGGAATGCTATCTACAATATTCAAGTGAGGCTTAAAAAAGGCTAACGGGAAGCAGGACAAACCCCTGGGGGTGGGACACCGTTCTTTGTGCTTTCTTGTGCTTCTCACCATTCTCACACTTAAAGGGTAGCAGCATGGCAACGGGTTGTCTAAAGAATCCGTGGAAGGTGCCTCTGCTTCTTAGCCTAAGCTGACCACGAAGACTCTCTAAGCCATGCTGACAGGGAGGGCAAGGCTGAAGGAACTAACAAGAACGGTGTGGGGTAGTGGGAACCTGGATGAGCGTGTTGACAAGGTCTGGGAGGCAGCGCCAATGTTTGCTGTGAAGCTATGGAAACTTTGGTTTTAAACTAGTGGCTTCACCACTTACTTCTGGGGGAGAAAATCACAAGTGCAATCACATTACACCCCAGTGGCACTACTGTTTGTCTCATCAATCCGGCATTTATTTGTGTCAACTGATTTAAAAAAGAAAAACTCTGTAATTCTATATAATTGATAAAGAAAAGAAGGAGGAAGAGGAGGAGGAGGAAAGGAGAAGAGGAGGAACAAGAATATTGTGACAGTCAAATTAAAATGCTGATTCTCTGAATCCACCCTGACTCCTCCCCATTGGTGGCATCTGGTACTCACAGGACGCTGGGCACAAAGCCTGCTGGGTACTGGTAACCTTCACCTACTTCATGCAGACCTCCCTGATGGTGTTTGTAACTAGAGTTGGTGACAGGCGAAGCCTGACACTCTCTGCCTGGCACTCTTTCTCTCCTCTGACAAAGCACAGCCAACTCTCTGCCTAACTCTGCCCCCTGCTCTAGACCCATTCGAAGGGTGGCTGCAGACTTCCTCCTCTCCCCAGAGAGCCAGCAATCTGTGCAGCCTTCTCTGCAGACCCATTCAGGCTGCACTCCTGCTCCAGTTCCCAGGCCCAGCCACAGTTCACAGGTTTGAGAAGGCAGTTTGAGACTGATGAACCTCTTGGCCTTTGACTGTGGTGTTGGCTTGGAAGCGCTCCTCTTATTAGAATAGCATCTTGTCTGGTGGCAAACAGGAACAACCTATTCCACATGCCTCCTTTGTGCATCTAAGGCTCCCTTTCTTGGTCAAATATCCAGGAGATGAAGAACTTAAAGGGGGGTGGTTTAGTCTTCCATCCTTCCCCTTCAGCATTGTTGTCTCCTTTCAAAATACCAGTAGGCTGGTATGATGGTTCATCTTACATATCAACTTGGCTAGATCATTGTACCCAAAGGCACTTAGTTAAACATGTCTGGATGTTGTTCTGATCGTACAAACCTTCAGCATGGGTTAACACGTACACCAGTTAACTGGATAAAGCACACGAGCCATCACAGAGTGGGTGGCCTTATGAACGCTGAAAGCACTAAGAAAAAGACTGGCCCTCTCCACAGCAGTAGGATTCTCGCCCAACAGGCTCCAGCAACTCTTCCAGGCCTCCAGCCTACCAGCCTATATGCAGACTTAGAGTCTGGCAGCCTCTTCAGCCTCTCTCCCCATCTCTCTCCAAGGTCTGTCTGTCATCCGACGTATGTATGTGTGTATGTGTGTGTATGTATGTATGTGCGTCATCTGTCTATCATCTAACTATCCTCTACCTAGCTATCTAGCCACTTACATATCTACCTACCCTCCTCTCACATACAATATATATTGGTTTGTTAGTCTCCATTTTTTAATTTAGTATGTATGTGTTTATAGTGTACCTGTATGTGTGCATGAGGAGGCCAGATGTCAACATCAGGAATCTTCCTACATCACACTCCACATTATTTGTTCGGGACAGGGTATCTCACTATTCCAGGGGCTCACTGACTGCTCACCCTGACCGCCCAGCAGACTCTAGGCATTCCCTTGTCTCTGCCTCATCGGCAGTGGTCAAAGATGAATGCCACCATGCTCATCTTTTATATGGGTAAGGGTGACCAGAATTTGGGTCCTCGTGTTGTGAGGTGGGTACTTTACCAATCTAATCATCACCCAAGTCCATATTACAACTGTTTCTAATTTACAGTTGATGATTCTGTCTCTCAAGAACCCCTACTAATACAATTTAAGCCAACTTTGTGTTTTACTGGTGTACATAGCTATATGTCAAGCTTTCAACATGATAAACAGAAGAGAAAGAAATTAGCACTCCTTCTCTACACTCTCCAGTTTTCAAGGCTTTCATCTTACCAATGAGATTTTTATGCTTAATTTGATAATTCTTGAATTGCGTCAACACAGTACTCTGAGCATGCCTATGGACGATTACCTTGATACTACTAAATGACATGGGGAAACTCCATCTTAATTGCAGGCAGCAGATCCTGAACATTATAAACATGAAGAGAGTCCAGCACTAACATGCATTTGGCTCTCTCTGATTTCTGATTATGGATGTGGGTGACCACCTGCTTCAAGCTCCGGTTGCCTTAAAGTCTTCATCGTAATGAACTGTAAGGCAAACCAACACACACACACAAACCAAAGTCCCTTTCTCCTCCTTGTCTGGGCCTTTTATCACAGAAACTAAGACAAAGGTCAAGTAGCTTGCCATTAGATAATGAACTTGAAGGAAATAGGAGAGCTCTGGGAAACTGAAGGGGAGCTGTGTAGATTCACTATAAATTGGTACTAGGATTATATTTGTGAACTCCAACACGTCTCTGAGCTATCCATTTTACAGGATCAGAATAATTCAGGGAACTATGCATGAAACTACACATTCTCACTGCCTGATGCATGGTGAGTACTCAGTTAATCGTTGGGAGAAATGTTTGGAGACTTTACCACACACCAATCAGAATGTCAAATTTAACTGTAACCACCAGTGTCATGGGAGGTATTCTTTTCTGTAGGGGAGATGAACGGCAAGTTCACTAGTCATAGTTAAGGTCACAGGAAATCTATATGTACAAATAATTGTTTTAATCTTTATTATTATTGTTTTTATTCTTATTATTTATTACAATTTACTCCCTTTGTATCCTGGCTGTGGCCCCTCCCTCATCTTTCCCTGGTCCTACCCTCCCTCTCTCTACCTCTCCATGTCTTTCCCCTAGTCCACTGATAGGGGAGGTCCTTCTCCCTTACTATCTGACCCTAGCTTATCAGGTCTCATCAGGACTGTCTGGATCCTCTTTCTCTGTGGTCTAATAAGGCTATCTCACCAGGGGGAGTTAGAGCAGGCAGCCAAGTTCATGCCTGCTCCTTTTACTAGGAAGCCCATTGGAGACTGCACTGCCCATGGGCTACCTCTGAACAGGGGACTAGGTCCTCTCCATGCATGGTCCTTGGTTGATTCATCAGTCGATGGAAAAATCTCAGGTGAACTTTAATAACTAAGTAGAGATGAGTTTGGAACTAACATGCAGTTCTCTGCAACAGGACCAGTGTTTTCCAGGGAAGATACAAAGTAATAACTGCCACTACCTCCTTTATCTGGTGTCTTAAATGTAGTGATTCTACTTAAGTTTGTCTTTGATCCAATAAGGGTCTGTCTGGAGCAACATCACTCTCTGCCCTGCTAGGTAAGGAGTGAACAAACTCCGGGGAGGATGGGAAATTCCCCTGGAAGCCCAAAGCGAACAGAGGCCAAACACTGGGCTTTTTCTGAGCAAATATTTTGAGAGAAACCAAAGTGATGATGATGTGGAAGAGCAAGCGGGGCTGTCCCCTCACACTAAGGCAAGTTGATGAAAACAGGGATTCACACAGATGAATCATTGTCAGCCCTCTCCCTGGGAGCCTTCACTAGTAACAACACAGTAGACACCAGCTCAAAAAAAAAAAAAAATGATGACAACTATTGGAAATTGCTTCCGAAATTGGGGAAAGGAAGAATTGAAATGCAGAAGCTTGAGATTCATGCCCCTGACTTTGGTGAGAAATGTCTTACTCTTCAGAAATGTTGGTAGTTCTAAAACTTAATGAGCGGTACCTATAATTCTATCCTTTCTTCTATTATTTTGTGGGTGAGGATTCTTGTTTCTCCATGATTTGTGCCCTTTGACAGTAAGAATAAGGATACTCATGAGCGAGAGCTTGTCTGACCAGGAGAAGGTAGGAAGAGGAAAGGGGTCTGGTGTTCTGTTTTACAGAAAACCAAGGGGTTGCAGAGCTTTAATGCACACAGTGCATTTTTCTGTGCTTTGACCATGAAAATGCACACATGTGTAAAAGATGTAAGGAAGAAAGAGGGAGAGAGAGAGAGAATAAAAGCAGGTAAATCTCAGAAATGTGTAGAATCCATTTCAATATCCTGGCCTCAGCTGAACTTCTGGCAAAGCAGGACCACATGGGAAAAGTAGGCAAAGAGTACTTGACTCACTCTGTTAATTCTATTTTATAAAAATAGGTTTATTGATAAGTTATTCACATTCCATACAATCGTCATCTGATTAGTATATTCACCCATTATCCATATATGAACATCAGCCTCTGAGACAATCCATGCCCCAGAGCCATTGCAACCCAGCCTTCTCAGCCCTCAAGCTCAAGACAACTTCTAATCAAACTTCCTATTTCTACAGATGTACCATGTTGGACATTTCATACAAGCGAGATCATCACATGCACAGGACTTCATGACTGACTTCTATTACCTAGTGTTCATTATAGAATTCATCAAATCCTTCATTTCTTTACATTACTATGTAATAGTTCATTGTACAGATAAACCATACTTTGTTCATCTATTCACCGTTTGGTGTACACTCACATGTTTCTCTTGGAGGGTTAGTCTACATGATGACACTAAGAATAGTAATGAACAGTTTGTGAGAGAGAGAGAGAGAGAGAGAGAGGCAAGCAGGCATAGAGACAGAGAGACACACACAGAGAAACAGAGAGAGGAAGAGATTCCAATTCTCTTGGGAGTAAAACTGAATTCTTAATAATAACTGTTTAAGCCTTAGAAAAATGCCACAGTGTTTTCCAAATATCTTCATCATTTTGTACCCCACCAGCGGTATATTTTTATTTCTTCACATCATCAACAATTACTTTTATCTGTCTTTTTAGTATAACCATTTGAATAAATGCCAAACTGTTTTAATGTGCAGTTCCCTCATGGCTAATTAGTTAGGCATATTCTCTTATGTTTATGGGTCATTTTTTGTATTTTGTGGGAGAAATATCCAGATAATTCTTGTCTACACTTTTCACATATTATCTATCTTTTGGTTAATGATACCTATTATTTCTTATAATTATATGTGAGCATAAAGTTATCTTAAAGAAGTTTTAATTTGACTTATAAAATTATTTTAAAACACTTAAAGCAGAAGGGAATCCAGGGGGAAAAGTAAATCATTTTTCACTGAAGAAGATATACCAAGACTCTAAGCCCATGAAAATATGTTCAACCTCATTAGCCATAGGAAAGTCACGTTTATCAGCAGTAAGATATAATTATGTATCAATCAAAACAGCTAGAGTAGAAGTTAATGAAAAAAACAAATTGTGGCAGAACACAGAAAAGTCGGATCATCTGTACATTGCTGATGAGGATGGAAAATAGTGAAGCTATGCTGTAGAATGGTTTACCGGAACCTTTTTTTAAAAGATCAAAATATGAAATTGCCATTCAGTGCAGCAGTTGCATTCTTTGGCATGAGTCCACAAGAATTCCAGGCGTCTGTTCACACAGAAACTGTTTTGTTGTTGTTCAGAGATGCCTTATTCCCAATAACCAACGTGTCACTGTGACCGAGCTCTTAACAGAAGCAACTTAATGGAAGAGGGGTTTGTTTGGGCTCATACTTTCTGTTTGTTCATCATGATCAGGAGGGCATGGCAGAGGTCACAGAGGTCACACTGGCTGGAGCACAGAATGGAGACCATTCACATCTTGGAAAATGGGAAAGGGGATGTCGCCTTTAAAGCCAACCTCTTCAATGCACTTCCGCTAGTAGTTATAGCACCAAAATACCCACAACTTTCTAAACAGTACTTCTAGCTGGGGACCAAGAATTTAAACACACAGCTATGGAAGATGCTGTACATGTGAACCACACAGGTCCCAAACCAGAAATTACTCACATTTTCTTCAACAAATAAATTGCATGTACTGTGTGGTAGGCCCATCTCACAGAATGTTACTGAGCATACTTAAGAGGCTGCTGTGGCAAGCAAACCTAAGAAATTAAGCTGAGTTAGAAACAGTGAGTCACAAAAGGACGCACGCCATGTGTTCTTGCTTATGTAACATCCTAAATGGCAAAATTGCAGAAAGTGAGGAAGTGCTTGCCAAATTCATAGATTTGCCAAAGAAGACAGGCGAACAAGTGTGACTATAATGGGCATCTCAAGGAAACAGAACGATGCCAAGTTTCTGCACTTGAGTGTCAGTCAGCACCTAGGCCTCTTGCTGCCTCATTGCTTCATAAGATGTTCAAAAGCTTTACATTTAGAAATGTACCAGGTCTCAGAAAGCATACAAATCTACAGTTACGTCAAAATAAAAGTTTAGGGTCTTGTGAGATGGCTCAGAAAGTTAAAGCCATTGGCTCAAGAATGATGAAGTGAATTTCCTTCCCAGAATTCATATGGTAGAAGAAAATAATCCACTCCTGAAAGTTGTCATCTGACCACACTATACATAAACAACAAATAATAGATAAGTAAATGAGTGTTAGTTTTGACAGAAAGACTAGGATATCTTTAACTATGTGCAGCTCCACCAATTGTTTTATTTATTTATTCATTCTTCTCTCATAAAATATATCCCAACTGTATTCTCCCTTCCCCTACTCTGCTCCTCTTGGTTCTCCTTTCCTTCTCCCCTTTCCCCCAAATCCACACAAAAGATTTTGTGTTTTCCTTCACAAAAGAGCAGGCTGCCTAGGGATAACAACTAAACACAGCATAACAAGACAAAACAAGGATAGGTACAAACCTTCATGTTAGGGCAGGACAGGTAAAAAGAAAGAAGTTCCGTGAACAGACAAAAAAAGAGTTGGAGACATCCTTACTTCCACTGTTCAGAGTTCAAGAAAACATCAAGTTAAACAACCATGCACGTATACAGAGGTCTCAGAGCAGCTCTGGCGGGCTCCGTGATCGCTGCTTCAGTCTCTCCAAGCCTCTATAAGCTCTGCTTAGTGGATTCTGCCAGTTCCACCAAATGGTCAAGTATCAACTATCAAATGGAAACCTCCCTATTGCCATAATTATAAAAGGAATCAGGAAAAATAAAAATGATACAATCTTCACTAACAAGGGAATTTAAATATTTCCATAACAAATTCTCTAGTGTCTTCTGTCCCCAGCCCCTTAGCAAATCTCCCAATACCCAAAAGGTCCACTCCTCATTTGACTTCTCCAGCTGATGGCACAGCAGCTGTGTGAAAGGCAGCAGAGCGGCTGTTGAGGAAACACATGGCCCTTTTGAAGGGCTCAGGATTAGAGGGAAGCAGACCATGCAAACAGCACTTGTCAGGGTCTTCTGGAGAACAGAGGCTTAGGACAGCCCACACTAGAAGCAAGTCACAAATCTCTCTGGACTTTTGAAGACAGAAAATGGGAAATTGTGCTCTGGCTGGTGAGCTACTCCTTGTCTAAAGCTATGTTCAGATACCAAACAGAAACAGCCGGACTCCTATGCAAGGCTGATGTAAGGACCACACACAGGCCACCATTCTGCTGCCTGTCTGGTCACACTGATTCCAATGCCATCAGTTCTGCCATTTTCACTTAAAGCTGAATTGTCCTTTTCTTACTCCCTACCATTACAGCCGTTTTTTCCTCATATTTATTGAAGAAAACAGGCAAAGACAAATATGTCTTCATATCTTAACATCTTTAAAAGCAGCATGCTTCTTACAATCAATGATGTGTGATGGTTTAATTAGTATAATTATTTATCTTTCTTAATGGAATATATAATCATGATGCTTTTGCAATCAGTGACATTTTATATTCTATTAAATATGGAATGTCATTTCTTTAAAAGAAAAACCAGCTTTGCTTACTAATAATAGAAGGCATTATTTAAATAAGTACCTTTTGTTAAATTATATTTTAATTAAATTTTCAACATAATTAAATTTTATCTGGAAAGTGCTGCCCGCAAATAATTTATCCCAGAGCTCCATTCTTATCTAATACAAAAAAAAAAAAAAAAAAGAATTTAGCTAGCAAAAACAGGTTGTGGTGACTTATGAAAACCAAATTGAGAGAGCTTATGTTTGCAGGCACTAAACAACTCCAGGATACTAACAGCACTGTGAAGCACCTTGAGCCTCCTGTGTTCATGGCAAGTAGCTTATATTAAAGCCATGGGAAAATGTCAATGGAGAACATTCACAGGGAAGTTACACATCACTGCTTCCAGTGGCTAAGAGTGGAGACAGTACATCCCTAGGAGAAGATAAGGGTGGACTAAGGTAGCTACACCCAGACGCAGGTTAGGCAGCGGTTTGAAATGGGGGCTTCATAAACACCCCCAAGGATATTAATGAAGTCTTAGAAAGTTGAGTGAGGGAATAAGAAAATATATGTAGTATGTATCAATTATCAATTCATTACCTAGTAATGTAGATAAATATAAGCTTATCCATAGAGTATACACATTGATTTAAATATGTATTGTTAAGATAGAGAAGAGAGCCCAAAGATCTAGGGAAAAAATCATATTTAAAATATGAAAATAAAACAACACCGGCTATTTGGACCAATAACACTGTCCTGTTATGGGGTATATGAATAACACAACTATTTATCCATACAAAACATAAATACAAATGTAAACTTCCCAGGACAGTTTCAAGGGTCAGACAACAGGCAGTTAATAATGATAATTGTTTGCTTTTCAGAGAGTATGAAAAGTTGGCTCAAGTGTCTTCAAAGCCCTAAGTACTGAATTCCCAGTGGCCTCCCATAGGAGACTGCCACTCTCTCATCACCCATAGTATGTGTCCTTCTTCCCTCTACAAGCATCTCAGGTGACCCAACACCCAAAATTACTGGAAGCCTTAAAAACTTCCTGAAACTGACTCAGAGACCGTAAGGCAGAGTTGCTTAGTGACTGAGTCACAGGAACCCATTGTGTAGATGGGAACTACAGTCAGATAGAGGAAGCACAGAGACCCAGTGGAATCACGAAGTTTCATAATTAGAACCAGACTGTTTTCCTACTGTGTAAGAGCACAATTCTCCCCCTAACTACCATGGATAATAACAACCCTCACCTGACATGCCAGTTACATCAATACCAACCAGTCCTGCACATTTCTATCCTTGTTGGGCCAGATGTTTGCATCCACAGTGCTGCCCAGCAGGCATGGAGCAGACTGAGTTGCCGAAGGTCAGAGAATTACTATGAAGGCAAGGAGTTTTTAAGCTGACAAAGTGAAAACAGAAACATCTTCTCATGTCATTCCAAACACTTCTATTGCTGAAGATAATCTGTTCTCTGAAAGCTAAGTGGCAGAAGGTCAAGTCTGTGGCTACCTCAGATCTTTGCCTCATAGGACAGAAGACAGGTCTGGGGTGATGTAACAGGAGGGGACAGCAAGGGACAAGCACAGCCCCATAGGAGTTATCCCATATTCCCAGAGCACACACCATTTCCCCTTTATAGAGCAGTGCAGGGAAGCTCTAGTTGCTGTGCATATAATCTGAGCAGCCTTCACGCTCCACAGAGTTGGGAAAGGGATAGGTCATTGCTGTGGCTTCAAGATAAACTGATATGAGTTTGCACCCTAGTCCTCCACCCTAATCACAATCTCGAGCACAAGGTCAATCCTCTTAGATGAACTTAGAATAGCCCAGAATGTAGCTCATGCTCTGTTCTGGGAAACTGAATGATGGCAGCGAAAAGGAAGAAGATGAAGAAGATGATGATGATGATACAATGGTTATAATGACAACAATAAAGGAAGAGAGGAAGAAAGAGAACAGAAGAGTAATAAGGAGATAAAGGAAATAGATAGAGGAATAAAGAAGAGATGGTACTGGAAAAGACAAGAAAGTTTGAAGAAAAGGGGAGAAGGGGCTGAAGAGCTTTGGTTGTGTTACAAAGAGAAGGATGATTCTAGCAATCTGGATTTTCTGAAAGCTAAGAAGTCACCACATTTCCACCCAGAGCATTCAGATAAAAGCTCTTCAAGGCAAGACTCTTGTCTTCCTCATCTGGCCTATGTTGAACCTACTAAAACCAACAACAGTAAGCAGATATTAACAAACCCATTACTGCCACCATACCAGATGTGTCAAAGACCTGAAAATGAATCAGTGTCATGTATTCCCTCAGGTTGTTTACAGGAAAGTGTGCAGGAGAAAACTTCCAGGAAGCTACCTAAAGGAAAAAAAAGACAGCTGGCCTCTTTATTCTAGATGAGCTTTGAACATAGATCTTGGTCCTCACTTCTGCCAGAGATACTCAGGAGAAGGGGACAGATGCTTTTGGTCTAGGGATCTGAAAGAAAGCTCAAAGCCCAAGCCAAAAAAAAATTGAATCTAGACATGTCTAGTAAGAAATAGCATCATTTAGACCAAGCCTTGGAATGATTATTCCCTACTGTCTCTCGTGTCTTCTTGGTGTCTTATGCTCCGAATGCTCCTGAAACTCCATCCTTTGATCTTGGAAAAGTCAGACATCAGGAAGTTCCATTGGAAGCAAATTTCTTTCCAAAAGGAAAATTTGGGAAGGTAGCCAAAAATGAAGGAAAAAATAGAATGAAATGAAAGGAAAAGTGAAAACGAAGGAAATGAGGCTTCAGCTATAGCCTGAAGAGACAGAACAGTTAACCACCCAACTTGTTCTGATTAAATATCTATAGTCTTACCCCAAGCTGATATCCTTGCAAATAGAAACAGTCCTTGGAGCCTGTTCTGGACAATGTTGAGTTGTAGGCAAAGCCTTATGAGTCCAAGGAGCTTCTGCAGAAAGTAGCAAGGGTTTTCATGGCTCCATATCTGGGCCACTGTGCATCAAGTGCTCAATAAGCCACATCAAAGGCTGATGGTGGGTTTCTGGGTCTGCACTGAAAGTCCTAAGGAGCCACAGCTCAGGAGGGCAGGAAGAGGCTCCCATCTCTGCCTCTTGTTCCCCAGGGTACCAGGTACTTTCCTCAAGAGACTGCATCACTTGGTTCTTCCTGTGCTTTTACTGTAAACTCGGGGTTTATCATTCACCTCAGAGGAAGGACAGAGTAGAGAAACAGAAGCAGGGACAGAGAAGGACATGTGGTTTGGGTTAAGAAAAATATGCTGTAAGGAGTCCCAGATATTTACACATTCAGAGCTATGAATGACAGATCCGAAGTTGAGAGCAAAGATGAAGGCTCAACTAGAGAAAGTGGCTTTCCTGTCTGTGGTCCAGGAAGCTGAGAGGACAAAGATGAAAACATCAGCCTTCTGATGCTTTTCTCTATACCAGAACATTGGTCTAGACACTTTTCTTGAATCCTTGTAGAGTACAAGGCCTCAGAGTGGGTGTCAGGTGGGGGTGGCAGGACTCAGAATGAAGGGAGAAGAACCATAGGTACTGAAGCCCATGTATGCTTATGTAACAGTGGCATCCTTTGATGCACCAAAACAGAATGAAAAGAACTGACATTTTTTCCTTGCTATTCTTCCCACTCAGCGCTATCCATTTCCTGGCAGAGTAGGAGATGGATTGGAAGCACTTGAAGAAAGAAGCTAATGATCAGGATGGAGAAGGTACAGTGGGAATTCTGTTCTTCAGGTAAATGTGTGTTCCCTAGAGGAAGAAATGGCATCATTCACAAAGGGAATCAAAACTTCAGTGTTGAGAAGTAAAATATATAATTCTGCAAAGCCAGCCCTGTGATAAGCTTGGCTTGTAAGGATACTTGTCGAAAATTATTTAGAAGACAATGGCAACTTGGAATGAAACCCTAAAATCTAGGAGCCCAGCACTGCAGGCACTGGGCTAATAAAGAGGCAAGAGGCCCTCACTGCAGGATGAAACTTTTAGGTCTTAATGATATGTGACAACCAGATGCTAAGACTCATAACCAAACTTTGGGCAGAATGCAGGGAATCTTAGGAAAGACGGGGGAGATAGGAAGACTTGGAGGGGACAGGAGCTCCACAAGGAGAGAAACAGAACCAAAAAATCTGGGAACAGAGTTCTTTTCTGAGACTGATATTCTAACCAAGGACCATTCATGGATATAACCTAGATAACCTAGAACCCCTGCTCAGATGTAGCCCATAGCAGCTCAGTCTCCAAGTGGGATCCCTAGTAAGGGGAACAGGGACTGTCTCTGACATGAACTCATTGGCTGACTCGTTGATCATCTCCCCCTGAGGGGGGAGCAGCCTTGCCAGGCCACAGAGGAGGACATTGCAGCCAGTCCTGATGAGACCTGATAAACTAGGGTCAGATGGAAAGGGAGAAGCACCTTCCCTATCAGTGGACTTGGAAAGGGGCATGGGAGGAGATGAGGGAGAGTGAGGTTGGAAGGGAATGAGGAAGGGAGCTACAGCTGGGATACAAAAAGAATAAACTGTAATTAACATAAAAATAAAAATTCAATTAAAAAAAAACCTTACCACTTCACTTCCTATTCGTGAGTTTGTGGAGAACCACACCCAAAACCATGAGCAAAAGAATACATATTCAGTACTTATATTCTTCAGCATTAGACCCTAGGCAAGCCCAGGGAATAGTAGGCCACCAACCAGCTTTAGAAGAAGTTTTCCAGGTCATTCATCCAAAGAATGAAGAAGTAAAAGACAGAATTAACATGAGATAATTGTAGGTTTTTGTTTGTTTGCTTGTTGTTTTGCCTACCTTGCTCTTTTATTGGATGATGAGAGGGTGAGTAATTTCCTCAATTCAATCCATGCAAAAGACCCTCAAGAAGGTATATATAGAATTTTATCTGGGCCTATCGAGTGTGGTGATTTTGAACTTGAACATATGAGGATAGTGGTATCTATTGGACCCTCCAAATCTCAACTTAATGCTGGGTATGGTGTTTTGAGCTGTAATTCCAGCACTTGGAATCCTGAAGAAAGAAGTGAGAGTTTAAGACCTTCCTGGGCTCCATAGTAAAACCTCATTTTAATAAATAAATCTCATCATACTTTTTTTTTTGTTTAGTTCCCAGAATGAATATAAGTAGAGGCATTAGTATTTATCTACACCATGCTCATCTCGCTCATGGGGTTAGAGATTTATCTTCACTGCCACCAATACAGATAGATGCACTTCATTCTTATTCACTGCTATAGAAAATGTTGTCCCATTTTACTTATTCATTCCTGTGCTTTTGTGTTTTTCTAGAGTAGAAAAGCAGTGCATGATGAATACAGAAAGCTTGAAACTACATAAAGGGAATTTGTTTTGAAAGACTAGTTATGGCGTAAACCAATCACTTGGGCTGCAGTGTGCAGGTTGGAAAGGTGGAACAGAAACAAATCAAGGAGAGAGTCTGGGTGGAGATGAAAAGGAGGAATGGTGGCAGGAAGCTGAGCATGAAAGCCCAAGCTTCTCTGATTGCAAACACAAGCTTTCGCTCATGATGTCACATGATTTATTGCCAATGAGTTACTTGTCAAGACACTAGGTAAGTCTCTGTTGACAGGGAGGACTTCAAGTATATGGCAGCCAGTATTCTACTTCCACTTGGAAAATGGAAACACCTGTCATACATTCTAGTTGGTCCATTGCATCACATAAACACAGATTCTGACTTCAATAGGACTAAGGGAACCAGAAACAGCGGCTTACATGATTGCATTCAAACCATCATCCCAGAGACTGATGGCCAAGAAAGCAGTTCCCCAAGAGAATGTCTCGTTTAAATAAGGAATAAAAAGAATGTTTGTTTATGTTGTTAAATTTTCATGCATCAAGCATGTGTCATTCAGTTAGCACACTGGATGATGACACTCTGTGACATCAACATATAGATAGGTACAGAGAAAACAAAAATATTTATACAGAAACTACCTGGCACACAAGTCACATACTTCCATGCATGTCTACAGACTGTGTCCTGGAGCATAAATGGGCTCTCCTCATGGGAAACACAAAAAGCAATGTCAAGGCACCTATCTTTTCTCTTTTCACAAAAACCATACTATTGTTTTATTATTTGCTTTTTACTTATTAATGTATATTTCTGTATAAAGCAATAAGCTTAATCACATTTTCATCCAAGTAAGGCTACCATGTACTTTGACCTATTTCATCATACAATGTTCTTGCAATGGCCTGGTACACTCTTTCCTCTCTCCCAAGGTTTCCCTTCTACTTTTATGTCATATTTCATATATTTGTCTTTGTAAGTCTGACATGTTTGCCTTAAAGGATGGTAAAAAGCTGCACCCATTTCCCAGCAAACATCATGTGATTCCTGTCTTTGTTGCTTTCTTTTTTTCTTGTCCTCCAAACTTCTGCCCTCTGCAGCTAACCAAATGAATGAAGAGCAGTGGGAAATCCCACAGAACAACAATGTTGTCCTGTAATGAATCTGCAAATCCACATAGCGCAAAGTGAAGTAGAAGGAAACTTGGGCAGAGAGTGTGTATTCTTGCTTTGCTACTGAGCTCTGGGCCCTGGGTCAAATGATCTGAGCTCATGGAGTCTGGGAAAGGATATTAGTTGATTCACACCAGTGCTGCTCTGAGTAGTATGTGACCTTGCTAGAAATGGTATATATAGCATAAACAAACAGCTGCCCGATGCAAAGCTCAAGGAAGTACTTGTCTGTTTATTCCTCATTCCTTTTATTGTTCCCACACCACCCTAAAAATGCAATTTGAAGATGACATGTTAAGGCTAGGGGGCATCAGTGGCAATCAATCCTAAACATTTCTCCTAGGTATGTGCTCAGGTATTGTGCCACCCACACAAGCCTGGGGACACCTTAATTCGAGCTGAGAGCCTCCAACGAGGTGTCTGGTACTGGGCCAAGACAGCACAAGATGGAGAGCCCGGAATACCACTGCCTCCACCTCAAGCCATCCAAGCTCAAAGAGTGTAACAGCCCACCTTGGGTGTGAGCTAGTCCTAATCTGCTCCCATGATGCTATACATTCCTGTTATTTCCAAGCACTCACATAGCTATTACCCCTTTTATTCTTAGAACACATAAATTATGTTTACCGGTCAAGGGCAAGTAACTCACCTCCACAAATGAAGACACATCAATTAAGAAAGGAAGCACTTTGTTCCTGATCATGAAATTAGTACATGGAGTAAAAGACAAGCCCAAAGGGTTCAGCATGCAGGTGGCCTGAATCAAGAAGAGTCAGCTCAGACACTCTTCTGTGCCCCAGAGTATCCACTGTACAGCTAATTTTAGTGCCTAGATAGTGCTGCTTGTCATGTATACTGAGCCATGGTGTCATGGTTCACCAATCCTAACTCATTCCTGAGCTGTATATTAGTAATGATGTGATGATTGAAGAAAATGTGACTTAAAGAAGAGGATAAATATAACCTATATCTCTCACCCTTCAAATCAACACTCAATACAGAGGATATGTTCCCAATTCTGCAGGACTTTTCCTAGCACTTCTTGAACTGTGCAGAAAGTAGAAGATTTCCAGAAATGTCTTTCAGTTCTCTGAAAATTCTTTTAAGCCAACATTTTGGATCTCCTGGTGTGTTGTAGTTTAGAATTATCTCAACATATGATTTCACCTGAAGTTATGATACTAATGAGGCTAATAAACAGAAAAAATGTTTTCACTAAGAGAAAAAATTCAAATGTGCAAAAGTGTAAAATGAAATTGCCCATAATTCCACTGTCTATAATTTTATACATGTAAGTATAGGCACATGTATATGCGTGCAAAGTTATACATTTGTATTTATGTAACTGTGCATAATTCTGTGATTCCTTTTTTTCTATGCTTGTGACACTGACACCACTGTCTATTACACTCATATTCCCTGGCCAGGTTGATGAAAAGCCTTTTCTCCTTAGACAGTGCAGTGTGGGAATATCATGGCCAGAAATTTTATTTGGCCTAAGATGCAGAAAACTTGATGTTTCAAATTTTTCTTCCTGTTCTTTTTGTGAGCATCAATGAGTATATGATGACAGTGACCTCTTTTTAAAAGTAGACAGGTCCTCTGGGCTATCAACAGCACCCCATAAAAAAAACTCTGCATATAGGGGAAATTCAGGGTGAACAGACAGATAAAACAACTCCTTGAGTTTTAATGTGTATAAGAAAGGTGAGGTCACACATGATGTTTATAAGGTTGGTGATATAGATTAAAGTATTTTGGGCAAACCTTTGTGGTCTCTAATTTTAGGACTGCTAAAGACCAGGAGACTAATGTCTAAAGAATTGTTAACTTAATATGTACTTGATAAGCAAGAAGGTTTCCTTGCTGAGTAATCCATTGTCTTAAGAAGGATGATATCTAGGGATAACTCACACCAAGGAAGTCAAAAAACTGTATGACAAGAACTTCAAGACTTCAAAAGAAATTGAAGAGGATATCAGAAAATGGAAGGATATCCCATTCTCATGGATCATTGGGATTAACATAGTAAAAATGGCAATCCTACCAAAGGCAATCTACAGATTCAATGCAATCCCTATCAAAATACAAACACAATTTTTCACAGACATTGAAAGAACAATTCTAAACTTCATATTGAAAAACAAAAAATCAATAGCAGAATATCAAATGGCAGAGAAACACTTAAAGAAATGTTCAAAGTTCTTAGTCATCAGGGAAATGCAGATCAAAATGACACTGAGATTTCACCTTACACCCATCAGAATGGCTAAGATCAAAAACTCAAGTGACAATGCATGCTGGAGAGGATGTGGAGAAAGGGGAACCCTCCTCCACTGCTGGTGGGAATGTAAACTTGGACAACCACTTTGGAAATCAATCTGGCACTTTCTTAGACAATTAGGAATTGTGTTGCCTCAAGATCAAGCTATACCTCTCCTAGGCATATATCCAAAATATGCCCAAGTACACAACGAGAAGATTTGCTCAACCATGTCCATAGCAGCTTTATTAGTAATAGCCAGAATCTGGAAACAACCTAAATGTCCCTCAATGGAGGAATGGATACAGAAATTGTGGTACATTTACACAATGGAATACTACTTAAAAAGTAAAGACAAGGAAATCATGAAATTTGCAGGCAAATGGTGGGAACTAGAAAAGAGCATCCTGAGTGAGGTATCGAAGAAGCAGAAAGACACATATGGTATATATTCACTTATAAGTGCATATTAGACATATAATATAGGATAAAGATACTAAAATCTGTACACCTAAGGAAGATAAGCAAGAAGGAGGACCTTGGGTAAGAGGATCAACCCACACTCAGATAGGTAAACGGGACAGACATAGGAGAAAGGAGAAAACAGGGGACAGGACAGGAGCCTACCATAGAGGGCCCCTGAAAGACACTACCCAGCAGGGTATCAAAGCAGATGCTGAGACTCATAGCCAAACTTCGGGCAGAGTGCAGGAAATCTTATACAAGAAGGAGAAAATAGAATGACCTGGAGTGGACAGGAGCTACACAAGGGGAGCAACAGAACCAAAATATCTGGGCCCAGGGGTCTTTTTTGAGACTGATACTCCAACCAAGGACCATGCATGGAGATAACCTAGAACCCCTGCACAGATGTAGCTCATGGCAGCTCAGTGTCCAAGTGAGTTCCCTAGTAATGGGAACAGGGACTGTCTCTGACATGAACTCAGTGGCCTGCTCTTTGGTCACCTCCCCGTGAAGGGGAAGCATTCTTACCAGGCCACAAAGGAAGACAATGCAGCCAGGCCTAAGGCGACCTGATAGGCTAAGGTCAGAGGGAAGAGGAGGAGGACCTCTCCTATCAGTGGACTTGGAGATGGGGAATGGGGAGGTTAGGGAGGGAGGGTGGGATTAAGAGGGAATAAGAGAGGGAGCTACAGCTGGGATACAAAATGAATAAACTGTAATTAATAAAAAAAATTAAAAAGAAAAAAAAACGAACCTGGAATAGCAAAAACAGCCATATACAATAATAGAATTTCTGAAGGAATCTCCATTCCTGACCTTAAGAAATACTACAGAGCAATAGTAATAAAAACTGCATGGTACTGGCATAAAAACATGCTGGTTGATCAATGGAATTGAATAGGAGACCAAAAGTAAACCCACATACCTATGCACACCTGATTTTTAACAAGGGAGGCAAAATCATGCAATGGAAAAAAGATAGCATCTTCAACAAATGGTGCTGGTCTAACTGGATGTCTACCTGTATAGAATATGCAAGTAGATCTATATTTATCACCCTGCACAAACTCAGATAGAAGTAGATCAAGGACCTCAATACAAAACCAGAGTAAAATCTGCTAGAAGAGAAAGTGGGTAAGAGCGTTGAACTCATTGACACAGGAGACAAATTTCAGAATAGAACACCAACAGCTTAGTCTCTAAGATCTACATTTAATAAATGGGACCTCTTGAAACTGAGAAGTTTCTTTAAAGCAAAAGATACTATCAGTACAAGGAAACGGAATTCTACAGATTGAGAAAATATCTTCACCAATTCTGTATCCCAGAAAGGGCTAGTATCCAGAATATATAAAGAAGTCAAGGGAGCCAAGATGGCGGCGCCGGGAGAGCACTGTGTCTGAGAAGCAGGACAGCACTCTCCATGCAGCGACCAGGAGACTGAACTCTGGGCCCTAAAACTATAGCGATCTTGTTTCCCAGGTGAGGGGAGGCTTCCACAGCATGGGAATCAGTCGGATCCACTCTCGGCTGCCCAGCCAGAACCCGGAAGAGATCCCGGGTAACGTGGGCATTGGGTCTCAGGCCAGAGCCGCACGCCTGCATGTCCCGATCACTTTCCCAGGCTGATCAGTGGGCACAAGGGTGCCAGAGACTGAGAGTCCCAGTCGAAAGAAAACCCCACGGGGAAGGAAAGTTGCGAGTCACTCAGTCTTTCCCTGGAAGGTCTCACAGATCTCAGGTTCCCACCACCATCACAACTGAGCTCCTGCCGTGCAGAGAGCGGCTGTGCCTAGCTCACCGGTACAGATGAGCTGCACGCCCCAGTGCTACAGAGACTGGGAATCCCTGTCCAGAGAGGGCCCCACAGGGAAGGAAGGAACCATGCTGCTTGGGTCACCTAGGTTTTGCCTGGGGAAAATCTCACAGACCGCAGATCACTAACAGGCGAGTACGCCCAGCCATCACAGATCCGGGCCCAAGCAGGGAGCACAGAGTTATTGGGAACCCAGCTCCCACAGATTAGCAGGCGGGCCCACGCTCCACCAGCCCAAAGGCCTTTGTACCAACTACTCCCTACAGACAGAACTGTGTGCCCCAAGACACCAGAGTCTTAGAGTCACTGTCTGGAGAAACACTCACAAGGAACAAGGAACGAATCAAAGGGGATGGACTTAGGCAACCCAGTATATCCCCGGAAAAGGTCCCACAGACTGGCCCAACCCAGGAAACTGCTGTGCCCCAGATAGCCTGCTGTTACCAAGAGAGCAGTACTCACCTGCCACAGATTACCTCTTGAGTTCTGGGGCATAAAGCCCCAACCTCAGACCTACAAAAGACCGGGAACCCTGAGATCAATCCCCAGATACTACTCCAAGGGCAACCAGTTATCCTTAACAAAACTGACCAAACCACGGGACACACAGGTTACAGCAGCTGATCACTAAATTTACAGCAAGAAACCCAGAAGGAAGGCAGCTGTCTCCAGGACTTCTCCCGGTGAGAGGAGAGCCCTCTCGACTAATCAGAACCACAGTTACCACCCAGGTCTCTATGCCCGAGGTGAGCTGTAGCAACTTCTGAAAAACACCGGCCATCCAGTGACTATACCCAAAAAGCTGAGAAGGCTTCCTTCAGGAAAAACCATCTTCTTGCCAAAGGGATTCTCTCCACCACAGGAGTCCAGGAACAAACAGAAACTAACTTCAAACACCTAAGATAGCCTAATGGGTAAAGGACAGTGTAAAAGTTCAACCAACAAAAGCCAGAGCAATATGGCATCTCCAGAACCAAGTTATCCAGAGGCAAATAGCCCTAGACACCCCAGCATAACTGAAATTTAAGAAGATGACCTAACATCTATGCTCATGAAGAAGATAACAGCGGAAACAAATAAAATATGAAAAGAAATAGAGGAAGCTGCAGCCAAACAGTTTGTGGCCTTTAGAGAGGAAATGCTTAAATCACTGAATGAAATAAAAGAAACAAAGGATTGTTCAAACAAACAGCTGAAGGAATTGATGAAAAAAACATGAAAATACAGTCAGACAGGTGAAGGAAACCAACAAAATGGCTTGAGACCTGAAGATAGAATTGGAAAAATTAAAAACAAAACAAAACAAAACAAAAAAAACAAATGGAAGAAATTGTGGAGAGAAAGAACTTAGGGAAGAAAGCAGGAACTACAGAGGTTAGCATAACCAATAGGCTACAAGAAATGGAAGAAAGAATCTCAGGTGTGGAAGATACAATGGAAGAAATAGATGTATCTGTCAAAGAAAATGTTAAATCTAAAAAATTCCTGACACAGACCGTCCAAGAAATTCGAAACAACATAAAAAGACAAAACCTAAGAATAATAGGAATAGAGGAAAAAGAAGACTCCCTTCTCCAAGGCCCAGAAAATATTTTCAACAAAATCATTGAAGAAAATTTCCCCAACTTAAAGGAGAGGTCAATAAGAATACAAGAGGCATACATAACACCCAATAAATTAGACCAGAAAAGAAAATCTTCCCGCCACATAATAATCAAAACCGTAAGTGTACAGAACAAAAAAAAAATACTAAAAGCTGCAAGAGAAAAAGGCCAAGTAACATATAATGGCAAACCCATTAAAATCGCACCTGAATTCTCAACAGAGACTATGAAATCCAGAAGGGCCTGGACAGATATCATAAAGACCCTAAGAGAACACAGATGTCAGCCCAGGCTACTATACCCAGCAAAACTCTCAGTCCTCATAGATGGAGAAAACAAGATATTCAATGACAAAAACAAATTTCAACAATACCTACACACAAATCCAGCATTACAGAAGACACTAGAAGGGAAAATACAACCTAAGAAGACTAGCTACATTCAAGAAAACACAGGAAATAAATAACCTCACTTCAGTAAAACAAAAAGCAACCAAGCACACAACCGTATGACCACAGCCAACATCAAATTCAAAGGATCTAACAGCCACTGGTCATTAATCTCTCTCAACATCAATGGACTTGATTCTCCAATAAAAAGACACAGACTAACAGAATAGATGCGTAAACAAAACCCAGCATTTTGTTGTATACAAGAAACACACCTAAGTCACAAAGATAGACATTACCTGAGGGTAAAGGGATGGAAGACGGCTTTCCAAGCAAATGGATGCAAGAAGCAAGCAGGAGTAGCCATTCTAATATCTGATAAAATAGACTTTCACCAAAATTAATCAAAAGAGATGGGGAAGGACACTTCATACTCATCAAGGGAAAATTCCACCAAGAAGACATCACAATCCTGAACATCTATGCCCCAAATACAAGGGCACCCACATTTGTGAAAGAAACATTGATAAAACTTAAATCACACATAGATCTCCACACACTAATAGTGGGAGACTTCAACACCCCACTCTCAACAAAGGACAGGTTAACTAAACAGAAATTAAACAAAAAAAACAATATCTCTAACAGAGGTCATGAATTAAATGGACCTCACAGACATTTACAGAACCTTACACCCAAACACAAAAGAATTTACCTTCTTCTCAGCATCTCAGGGAACCTTCTCCAAAACAGACCACATAGTTGGTCACAAAGCAAGCCTTAACAGATACAAGAAGATTGAAATAATCCCTTGTATCTTGTCTGATCACCATGGAATAAAGCTGGACCTCAATAACAACAGAAATAGCAAAAAGCCTACACATACATGGAAACTGAACAACTTGCTACTCAATGACAGCTGGGTCAGGGAAGAAATAAAGAAAGAAATTAAAGTCTTCCTAGAACTCAATGAAAATGAAGACACAACATACCCAAACTTGTGGGACACAATGAAAGCAGTGCTAAGAGGAAAGTTCATAGCACTAAGTGCCTTCAAGAAGAAATTTGAGACAGCTCATTCAAGCAACTTAATGGCCCACTTAAAAACCCTAGAAAAAGAAGAAGCAGACACACCAAAAAGGAGTAGACGGCTGGAAATAATCAAACTCAGGGCTGAAATCAATCAACTAGAAACAAATAAAACAATTCAAAGAATCAATGAAACCAAGAGCTGGTTCTTTGAGGAAATCAACAAGATCGACAAAACCTTAGCTAAGCTAACTAAAAGGCAGAGAGACACCATCCAAATCAACAAAATCAGAAATGAAAAGGGGGACATAACTACAGACTCTGAGGAAATCCAAACAATAATTAGGACTTACTTCAAAAGTCTATATGCAACAAAATTTGAAAATCTAAATGAAATGGACAATTTTCTTGATCAATTCCACTTACCAAAGCTGAATCAGGACCAGATAAATCAATTAAATAGTCCTATATCCCCCAAGGAAATAGAAGCAGTCATCGAAAGTCTCCCATCCACAAAAAGCCCAGGACCTGATGGTTTCAGTGCAGAATTCTACCAGACCTTCAAAAAAGAGCTAACTCCAATTCTCTTCAAACTATTCCACAAAATAGAAACAGAAGGAACATTACCAAACTCATTCTATGAAGCCACAGTCACCTTGGTACCTAAGCCTCACAAAGACCCAACAAAAAAAGAGAACTTCAGGCCAATCTCCCTTATAAACATTGATGCAAAAATACTCAACAAAATACTTGCAAACCGAATACAAGAACACATCAAAGATATCATCCACCATGACCAAGTAGGCTTCATCCCAGGTATGCAGGGGTGGTTCAATATACAGAAATCCGTCAATGTGATCCACCATATTAACAAACTGAAAGAAAAAAATCACATGATAATCTCCCTAGATGCTGAACAAGCATTTGACAAAATCCAACATCCATTCATGTTTAAAGTATTGGAGAGATCAGGGATACAAGACACACATCTAAACATAGTAAAGGCGATATACAGCAAGCCTATAGCCAACATCAAACTAAATGGAGAGAAACTTAAAAGCAATCCCACTGAAATCAGGGACAAGACAAGGCTGCCCACTCTCTCCGTATCTCTTCAACATACTGCTGGAAGTCCTTGCTAGAGCAATAAGACAATTGAAGGAGATGAAGGAGATACAAATTGGAAAGGAAGAAGTCAAATTATCACTATTTGCAGATGATATGATAGTATATGTGAGTGACCCCAAAAACTCTACCAGGGAACTCCTACAGCTGATAAACACCTTCAGCAAAGTGGCTGGATACAAAATAAACTCAAAAAAATTAGTAGCCCTCCTGTATACAAAAGACAAAAGGGCTGAGAAAGAAGTTAGGGTAACAACAACCTTCACAATAGCCACAAATGACATAAGGTACCTCGGAGTAACCCTAACCAAGGAAGTCAAAGACTTGTATGAAAAAAATTTCAAGTCTCTGAAGAAAGAATTAGAAGAAGATATCAGAAGATGGAAAGATCTCCCATGCTCATGGATTGGCAGGATTGACATAGTAAAAATGGCCATCTTACCAAAAGCAATCTACAGATTTAATGCAATTCCCATCAAATTACCAACACAATTCTTTACAGACCTGGAAAGAAAAATTCTCAACTTCATATGGAATAACAAGAAACCCAGAATTGCTAAAACAATCCTCTACAATAAAAGATCTTCTGGAGGTATCTCCATCCCTGATCTTAAGTTGTACTATAGAGCAACAGTTTTAAAAACTGCATGGTACTGGCATAGAAACAGAATGGTGGATCAATGGAACAGAACAGAGGACCCAGAAATAAACCAACACACTTATGGGCACCTGAATTTTGACAAAGATGCCAAAACCATACAATGGAAAAAAGATAGCATCTTCAACAAATGGTGCTGGTCCAACTGGATGTCTACATGTAGAAGAATGAAAATAGGTTCATACTTATCACCCTGCACAAAACTGAAGTCCAAGTGGATCAAAGACCTCAACATAAAACCAGACACATTAAATCGGCTAGAAAAAAAAGTGGGGAATACCCTAGAACTCTTTGGTACAGGAGAAAACTTCCTGAACAGAACACCAACAGCACAGGCTCTAAGAGCAACAATCAATAGATGGGACCTCATGAAACTGAAAAGCTTCTGTAAAGGAAAGGACACCATCATCAAAATGAAGCGACGGCCTACAGATTGGGAAAGAATCATCAACAACCCTTTATCTGACAGAGGACTCATATCCAGTATATATAAAGAACTAAACAAGCTGAAAAGCAGCAAACCAAGTAATCCACTTAAAAAATGGGGAACAGAGCTAAAGAGAGAATTCTCTGTAGAGGAATATCAAACGGCAGAGAAGCACTTAAAGAAATGTTCAACCTCATTAGCCATTAGGGAAATGCAAATCAAAACAACCCTGAGATTTCACCTTACACCCATGAGAATAGCCAAGATCAAAAACTCAAGAGACAAGATAACCTAGAACCCCTTCACAGATGTAGCCCATGGCAGGTCAGTGTCCAAGTGGGTTACCTAGTAATGGGAAGAGGGACTGCCTCTGACATAATCTGATTGGCCTGCTCTTTGATCACCTCTCCCTGACAGGGGAGCAGCCTTACCAGGCCACAGAAGAGGACAATGCAGCCACTTTTGATGAGAACTTATAGACTAAGATCAGAAAGGAGAGGTGAACCTCCCCTATCAGTGGACTTGGGGAGTGGCATGCATGCAGAAAGGGGAGGGAGGGTGGGATCGGGAGGATACAAAAATGAATAAACTGTAAGTAATAAAAAAAATAAAAAAAGTTAAAAAAAAAGTCAAGAAATTAAACACCAAAAAACCAAATAATCTGATTTAAAAATGGAATATAGCACTTCCCCCTGAGGGGTGAACAACCTTACCTGGCCACAGAGGAAGACAATGCAGTCAGTCTTGATGAGACCTGATAGTCTAGGGTCAGATGGAAGGGGAGGAGGACCTCCCCTATCAGTGGACTTGGAGAGGGGCATGGGAGGAGATGAAAGAAAGAGGGAGGGTAGAATATTGGAGGGGATGAAGGAGGGGGCTACAGCTGGGATACAAAATGAATAAACTGTAATTAATAAAAAATAAATTAAAAATTTTAAAAAATGATATACAGAACTAAACAGAATTCTCAACAGAGGAACTCTAATGGCAGAAAAGCACTTAAAAAATGCTCAATGCCCTAGTCATCAGGGAAATGCAAATCAAGATGACTCTGAGATTCCACCTTATGCCCATCAGAATAACTAAGATAAAAAAAAAAAAAACTCAAGTGATAACACATGCTGTAGAGGATGTGGAGAAAGGGAACCATCCTCCATTGCTGATGGGAATGCAAAGTTGTACAATCACTTTGGAAATTAATCTGGCACTTTCTCAGAACACTGGGAATAGCCATATCTCAAGACCAGCTATACCATACATTGGAAAAATGTTCTGCCCTACAACAACAAGGACATTTGCTCAACTCTGTTTATATCAGCTTTATTCATAATAGGAAGAAACTGGAAACAGCCTAGATTTCCCTCGACTGAAGAATGGATAAAGAAACTATGGTGCATTTATACAATGAAATACTACCCAGCCATTAAAAACAAAGAAATCATGAAATTGGCAGGCAAATGGATGGAACTAGAAAAGATCATTCTGAGTGAGGTAATACAAACCCAGAAACACACACATGGTATATACTCAATTATAAGCAGATTCTAGTCACATAGTACATGATAGACATACTACAGTCCACAGACCCCAAGAAGATATATCCAATGAGCATCTTAGGCTTCATTTTGGCCCACTTGTTAGAGGAGTGGAGGATATATCCAACATGAACTATGTTGCCTGCTTTTTGATCACTTCACCCTGATGGGACTTCCCTGCAAGGCCATAGGGAAGGAAGACAATGCAGTCGCCATGTGAAGAGATGAGCTGGGTGTCTGTGTAGGGGGGCCTCCCTATTCTGAGAAATAGGGGAGAGGATATGTGGGAGGAAGGGTGTGGCTGAGAGGAGAGAAGGGAGGAGCTTATAAAAGAGACGTAAATTGAATTAATTAATAAAAAAAGATGATATATATGGGACCGAGTGTCCAATCTCCCTATAGAAACAATGACTTCTATGAAGTATTCTAGGTTAACAGTTTTGGGGTTTTTTTTTGTTTTGTTTTTGTTTTGTTTTGTTTTTTTTGCCTATATATAAATTGATCTTCCCAAGAAAGACAAATTCTAAAGCCACTGTGGGCCTCAATTCCTAATCCTGATCACTGAACATGAGAAGTATTGTCATGACTCATACTGGATCTAGAACAAGAACCCAAAGGCAGTAATTTCTCTGCAAACTATAGAGCAATTTCCATGGAGAACAGAAATCTATGCATATTCCTTGGAGGGAAATGACCACTGTGCAGGTAGATCAAGCTGTCTTAGAGTTTTGCTAATACTGCAGAGTGAGGTCTTTGTGTAGATGTATTTGTGAGAGAGAGGGAGGAAGAGGGAAGGGAGAACTGGGGACAGGAAGACAGGTGGTATTCTCATGTTCTGTTTCTCAATGATACAAAGTAATGGCCACCAACCTTGACAACCATCAGACTGGAAGGGGGGGCTTGATAGGCCCCAGTGAGACATCTGTCGACACTAATTGAAAGTTTAGGTACTCTCATCTGGAAGACGGTGCTATTAGCATCTGGCAGGGAGAGTTAGGATGCTGTTCAAAATCTGACAAAATTCAGAGAAGTCCCTACTCTTCTGGCAGCAAAGGATTATCCAGCCATAAATACCTAAAGTACCAACTTTAAAATCTGTACACCTAAAGAAGCTAAGCAAGAAGGAAGACCCTGGGTGAGATGCTCAATCCTCATTGAGAAAGGCAAATGGAATGGACATCAGAAGAGGAAGAAAACAGGTAACAGAACAGGAGCTTACCACAGAGGGACTCTGAAAGACTCTACCCTGCAAGGTAGCAAAGCTGAGGCTGAGACTCATAGCCAAACCTTGTGCAGAGTGCAGGGAAGCTTATGAAAGAAGGAGACATAGAAAGACCTGGAGGGGACAGGAGCTACACAAGAAGAAAAAAAATCTGGGCCCAGGGGTCCTTTCTGAGACTGATACTCCAACAAGGACCATGTATGACATAACCTAGAACCTCTGCTCAGATGTAGCCCGTGGTAGCTCAGTAACCAATTGGTTTTACCCTAGTAAGGGAAACAGGGACTATTTCTGGCAGGAACTCAGTGGCTGGCTCTTTGACTTTCCCACCCCCCAAGGGAGGAGCAGCCCTGCTAGGCCACAGAGGAAGACTTTGCAGCCAGTCCTGAAGATACCTGATAAACCAGGGTCAGATGAAAGGGGAGGAGGTCCTCCCCAATCAGTGGACTTGAAAGGGGCAGGGAGGAGATGAGGGAGGGAGAGTGGGATTGGGAGGGAATGAGGGAGTGGGGTACAGTTAATAAAATGTAACTAATAATAAAAATAAAAGATAAAAAACTTAAAAAAAGAAATTCAAAAAATAAACACCTCTAAAAATAGAACTGTATGAACACCAGACTGTTCCCTTAAATCATAAGGCACAAATGGCACTGTAACAGACAGGATGTACATACTATAAGTCATTTGAGATATGTTGCCAAATTAGCTTCCAGAAGGCTTCCTGGACATAAACTTCCACAGCAGAGATGAAGAGGTCAAACTGGATGCTAGACTCAGTCAAAAATCTTAAGAAAGTGTCTCCCTAATCTCTCCTACCTTTCTTGCAAAGACAATGTCTGTTCAAAAACATTCTGCCGCTGTGTGTGTCCCAGCTTCCCAGATTTTGAGCTGCCTCATAACAAAGTAGCTGGAAGAATCTGGAAGGTGAGAAAGTGATCATCTCTCCACTGATGTTTTTAAAATATTACTTCTTTTTTTTTTTTTTTTTCATCCCTGTGTCCAGGTTTTTGGTTCTGTTGCTCTCCACTTTGGAAACCAATCTGGTGCTTTCTCAGAAAATTAGGAATAGCACTTCCTCAAGATCCAGCTATAGCACTCCTAGGCATATATCCAAAAGATGCTCAAGTATACAATAAAATATTACTTCTTGGCTTTACTTTCCTCTCAGGAGATTTTTTTAACGAAAGAAGAGGAATTAGTATGTGTGCTGTTCCACCAGCAATGGTTAAAATGGGAAAAGTGAGATCCAACGAGAGGATCACAGGTTTTCCTCAAGGAGTCTGGGAAAAGCTGAAGTTAGCATTCAAATTCTTTATCATACACTATGTTAACTCAGAAAATAAAAATTAGAGAAAAACACTGGGCATGTGAGCTCTCTATAGATAAGGAAATTGGACTCAGAGATTTAAATCGCAGAACTGGTGCCTTCTGGTCTGTGACTTGGCTAGCAGTTAGGAGTACTTAGTTAATCTTTGCTGAGCCAGAAAATTAATAGTCTAAGATTGTTAATTCATAGAAATCCCCAGAGGGAAAAATAACATTATCTTTTATATTAGTGCAATCCAATTTAGTCAGAGGCTCTTTAAAATAATTTGTGATATGTACAAAGATGCTGGTACTCTAGCAGACCCAGCATGAAGCACGAATGTCCCATGGGATAGCTACATGCTGTTCATGGCTTCTGAACACAGATAGTTCAAAATGAGATGTACAGTGAGTGTCAGCTTCAAGCACTTAGTTTATGAAATATCTCATTAATATGTTTTACACTAATGATATGATTGAGTTCAGTAAAATGAATTAGTAGGCTAAGCTTAATTTCACATGCTTGTTCTTTGCCTATGGCAACTGGACAATTTTACATTTTTATGTAGGTCAAATCATGCTTCTCTCAGATCATGTTGGGCTGGGCTACTTTTGTCTTAGGCATCGTGGCCATCTCTCAATAGACAGGATCTACAAAGAGAGAATAATTTTCCAGCTGTTACTCCAAACTACTGGCCCTGCCTAGATCCAGGGCTGTTAGTCTATAGAAAGACCCGTGTTGTGGGTTTCTCTATCACCTGAATGTACCCATGTCTCTGGGAGTGATGGAACTCCAATTTTAGCCTAGTAACTCAGCAGCTAAGAACAATGGCCCTGCTTCCCAATTGCTGCTTAGGTGAGGCCATGGACGGTCCTGGCTGATGGGCTGTGAATGAGGGGCTGTGTAGGTTGCATATTTCATCACTAGGGACAGTGTGCTTTTCTTGGCTCTTAATGCTTTCCTGCCTTTTGCAAAATTGTGACAGTCTTCTGAGCTCCTTGGTTTCTTAGAGTAGAGACACTCATTCCCTTCAGGAGCTCTACACAAGAAAAGGCATTTCTTTCCTACATAAATTGCTATTTCATGGACCTACGTTAGCCTTAATTACTTCAGATGCTGGAAATCATCTCTGTTTGACACACATACCCTTTTATGTTGCTCTAGTGATCAAACTCACACATGCTAGGAAAAAGTTCTGTAACTTAGCTATGCCCAATACTTGTTAAAACAGGCTTATCTTAAGCAACAACATCAAAAATGTCTAGGAAGCAATCAAATTCAGATAGCAACTTAGCATGGAAGCCGGAAGCTGGGTCGTAAACTCAGGGCACATATTTCTCTTCCCATACCATTCATGACACTAAGCTAGCTTATCCAATTTACAGTCTATAAAAATACATTCCAGATGATAAGGGCATAAATAAACTATTCCCTTTGGATTCCAGAGATAAGAATCTGTTTGCTCATGTAATTGGTGTCGTCAGGTTCTTTCTTAAAGCAATGTCTTGTGTAAATGCTCCCGATGCAAAATCAACTTCCTCAGCCACAAAATAAGCTTATCAGTGGCGTCTTATCATAGGCACACAAACAATGAAATGTCATCCTGATGTCACTTGCTTCTTCCCTGAACTTTCAAACCCAGTTGGAATGGCTCAAGCCATCCACTCCATGCTCCATCAAAGACTAAATTCTAGGGGACCCAAAGGCTCCCTAGGAGGTACGAGCCTGATTTCACAAGCCCGTTCCAAGCTGGTACAAGAAACCAAGCCCTTCCTCAGCTTCTTCATTCACCAGTAGGCATCTCACATGGATGGCTGAGCAGGACAGCACAGCCACCACTTCTGAGGAGCTAGGAAAGGAATGATTATCACAACTTCAAATGGAATGTGTGTGCCCCGTGTGAAACTTTCGTCAGTGTAAACTATTAAGACTGATCATCTTAAGAAATATTTATTTCCTCATAGTTCTGGAGACCAAGAATCCAAAACCAAGCCCTCAGAAGATCTGGTACCTGGGTACCTGCTGAGGGTAGTTCTTGATGTTTGAGCATTCCTTAGTCTTTTATCATCACACAACAGACCTTCTGAAAGTTCTTGACCAAATGCCTTAACATGTAAATTAGCATTTCAATATATAGCCTGTGGGGGAGGGGGAAGGTGACAGACAATCTGTAATAGCCTCCCCTACTGTCAGTAACCACAGCAGCACTTCTCCAAGTGCTGAAGACCCAGGGAATGTAACCAAGAAAGAAGAACACTCTTTTATTGCAGTCTCAGCCAGTTCTCTCAGCCATCCTGCTTGAGCAGAGGCAACCTGGAAATCCCTGCACACAGTGGCTTCAGCTCCCCTCCCTCCCAGAGATCCTCAGTCACCTGCCTGGTCCTCCTAGTCAGATCCCTGTTCTTTCCTGTTTTAACTGATAGGAAGGCTGAGCCATGATTTAAAGTCCCTTATGCTCTCAGATGAAACAGCTGCACTAGTTATTCTCTTGCTGCAGTTCCTGTCACATCTCCTTGGAGCCTCATCTACCCCTAGAGGCTTGAAAAATGATTGCAAATTAATAGAATCCTTTGTGATCTAGACTCAGTGTGGTGTTTGCTTAGCCTTCCACACAATTTCATAGGTTAAAACCACATTCCTCGGTGTGCTGGCATTTGGAGGGGCTGCCCTTCCGGAATGATTAGGTCATAAGAGGAGAGATGTCATGAGTGAAATTAATGCCTTGATAAAGCAGATTCCAAAGAACTTTATTGCCCTTTCTCATGAGTTAAAGCTCAGAAAAAGCTTTAGAAGAGGGAGCAGGAAGTACAAGAGCAGGAGGACAAGGCTACTTTTTAGACTGGATCAACCATTGCAATCATTAATGCACAAAAACTGTATATACACCTGCACTGGGACTCTGCAGGACCGGCCTTCTCAACAGTCCATAGAGAAAGGTGGAGGAGCATGGGGCCCACACATTAAACCTGAACCATTGGCTATTGGTATAACCTACAAGAGGAAATTACCATCTGTAGCTAAATACCCACCAGGTGGTTGATGTTGTTGTTGTTTTCCTCCTCTCTGCCCTTCACAACCTGTCTTTCATGTCCTTGACTCCTGTAAGTCACTGTTCTTTAGTCACCTTCCTAAACCTAGAAAAGTTCTGTTAAGTCTTGAAATACATTACTCCAAGCCCAGACAATGTGGGTCACTCACCTCTTCATTACCCCAGAGCCTTTTCTGCATTGCTTTGTCGTAGTGTGAACTCAGCCACAAGTATGCTACACAGATCACCGCACATATCAGCACCTTCTCATTTCCCACCCTCAGCATCAGCCATGATGTTTATTGATTTGAAGTAACTCACGTGCGTCCTGTCTTCTCCATGGCAACTCTTGAACACATGGAAACAGTAGCCTTACTAATCTTTGATCGTCTCTTTTCCTAGAAAGACTTAGGTTCAAGCTGTGTCTAGACCTATGAGATCTATGTAATTCCTAGCAATTCACTCAAGTTCTCTAAGCAAGGAGGAAGATCATTTTTGTGCTGCCCGAATCTATATCCCAATTATAGGTAAAGAAATTGATTGACTGATAGAACGTAGTGCCAAGATAAACCTCGTTCCACCCAGGACTTTCTAAGGACAGGTGAGTATATGGAAAGATAGGCATCTCCTAGAATTTCCTCACTAGCCATTTTACCATTTCTTACTTGCCCAAAGAGAGGATATACGAAAGCTCCAATTTCTTAGAGACATTTAATGGTATGAAAAGTTTTGAATGAAACACACAAACACACACACCATGGATATACAATTCTAGGCGTATTGGCTGAGAGATAATTTCAAACGTTCTCAAAAAGGAAAAAATGCTGGTGATGATGGTGGTACTGTGTGTGTCTGTGTATTGTGTGCGTGTATGTGTACATGTATGTGGTGTGTGTATTTGTGTGGCTGTACTCACCTGTACATCCAAATGTGGAGACCAGAAGTCAGATTTGGGTTCCTTCTCCTATTGTTCATCACTATCTGTCTGTCTGTCTGTCTGTCTGTCTGTCTATCTATCTACCTATCTACCTACCTATCTGTCTAAGACAGGGTCTCTCGCTGAACCTGAAGCTTGCTATTTGGCTAGACTGGCTAACTAGCCCTAAGGATTCTCCCACCTCTAGCACCCCCCTCCCTGGCCCTGTGATTACAGACATGTACATCAAGTGTGGCTTTTAGTGTGTGTGATGCTAATCCAAACCCAAGTCCTCAAGCTTGTTCAGCAGGCATTTTACCCACTGAGCCATCTCCCTCAGCCCTTCCACCCTCTTCTGTACCAGCTAACATTTACCAAATACTAGACCACAACCACAGAGTGGGACTTTATCAATAGATAATTAGTATCTTATTAGATACTAAGTATCTAATAAGATACTTAGTATCTAATAAGATACTAATAGATACTAATAGATACTAATAGATACTAATAGATAATTAGTATCTTAGTATCTACTAAGAGATCTCATGGATGATCCAGAGAAGTGACAGCTCTCTGGGCAGCAGTTCGGCTCATAATGGAGAAACTGTAGCCTCACCTCCTATAGCACTCCCAATTACAAAGTATAAGTAATTATATTTCCCAAGTTGAAACTACATTAAATAGACTATAGGCGTGGCTGTTGTCGCAGAGGTCCAAAATGACAATGTCTCAAAGAATCATGTCATTTCTCTTTTGAAGAGAAATGATGCTTTCATCATCATCACAAACTCAGATACTTCCCATCATGATTGGCACAGTCTGCAACTTGCAGATGAAGCATTAAACAATGCCCAGCTCTCGCAAGCCAAGCCTGCATCCTAGTTACCTTGCACATCTCTTTTTCTCAGTCCCTCTAGCCAGGATTGAATTATCTGGCTGTAAATATCCATGAGGAAGCTGAGAAACACAGGTGTATTCATAGCCACCACCAACTCATCTAAAATTTCCACCTAATGCAATTGTTTGAATCACAAGTATCTCCCAAAGGCCCAAGTCTTAAAGGCTAGGCGGCCAACTTATGGTACCAACGGGAGGAGGTAGAACCTGTAAAAGGCAGGGCCCTGGTTCAAGGAACTTAGTAAAGAAAAGCATGCCCTTAAAGAGAAGTCTGGGTTGTAGACCTTTCTTTGATCTCTTTGCTTCCTTACCATAGTGAGGTGAGGCAGCCCCTAGGCTTCCACCATGAAGCACTCATGAACTGAAACCATAAGTCAAAATAAACCTTTTCTCCTTTTAAGCTGATTAGCTCAAGGTCTTTGTCACAGTAATAGAACCCTGACTACCACACTACATTTACTTATGTCTGGTAATATATAGAAGTAAGCTTTGAAGGTTTTTAATGTATTGGTGTCCTCGCTGAGTCCTTATGCCAGATGGTATGTTATTTAGAATACTGAATCTTGAAACTTAATGTACATGTGAATCGTCTGGTGTTCTTATTGAAGTGAACATTTTAATTTGCTATAATTGAGATAGTGCCCAAGATTTTATATTCTAATAAAGTTCTTGTTGATGCTCACATCATACTCATTTTATTTAAGATAACTGGCTAGATTTAAATTTTTATTATTACTGCCACTGATATTTTAATTGCCCATGTTTCTTGGATACGGTGAGATATTTTGATATAAGTATACAATGTTTAATGAACAACCCAAAGTATTCACATTTCTGCCTCCAGTAACATGTTAAACCTTTTTATTAACACATGACCCTGTACATGTTTATGAGATACAGTGTGACAGCACAAGGCGGAATATTTACTGACATCATAGTCCCGTGTTCTTTCCATTGCTTCCGGCCAGGAACGCTGACATCTCCCACAAAATATTTAACATGCGATTGTGAGCTACACTTCACATCGTATTTTGAACAGCAAGAAGTCTCTGGAAGAAAATAGGAAGATGTTCAAGATAGCTAATTTGGCAAAGGTGTTTGTCACGAAGCCTGACTACCTGAATTCAGTCTCCAGGAGCCACATGGTAGAAAACAAGATCTGCACCCTGTAAGTTCTTCTCTGGATTCCATGTCTCTCCTCTTTCTCAATCACACACACACACACACACACACACACACACACACACACTAAAAGTAACAAACAAACAAATGTCATAGCATCTTTTTAAAAAACAAACAGAAAAGAAAACATGAAACCTCTGAAAAGGTGCAGGAGCCCCCCAGAACTGAGGCATACAGTATCAAGGCTCCACCTTTTGGTGTGCTAAAACACCAGAGTTTTATTATATCAAATTAGAGTGATTGTAATTTTAAGGAAATGAATCCCAAGGTGGTTAAGTACTGTTAAAACCTCCAATATTTCAGTTTTTAAAAAGTAGGTTGATGTTATACCAATACTTCAAACACAAGTAACGACATTTTTCTACTTTATGCACAAGATTTTTTTAAACAATCATAAAATTAAAAGCTCTACTGGAAAAGAACTCAGCTAAAAAATTAAGACGTGAGAAGATTATTTATAAAAACACTTCCTCATTCTTTAACAAGAAACCTAAGCCAAAGTATATTTTGCTCCATATTGTATTTGCTAATGAAAGTATCTCATATAAATGAGTCATTAAAATAGTCCTCTGCAATGAGATGCATGCAAGACATTTTTATATCTGATTCCAGGATATTTTTCTGCTAATTTCAGCAATTTTTATATAATATGCAGCTAAAAGATTTTCTTTCACATTTATTTTGATGAATCTCCTAACATTTTTCTTTTTATTTTATTAAAAATTGATTTTTTTTCTTACATAATATATTCTGGTTATGGTTCCCCTCCCTCTCTCTATTCTTCCCAGTTCCTCCCCACATACCCTTCCATCCAGATCCATTCCATTTCTGTCTCAAAACAAACAGGATTCGAAAGGGTAGTAATAAAATAATAAAATAAAATAAAATAAAATAAAGCAAAACCTAACATATTAGAATTGGACAAGACAAACAGAAGGAAAAGAGCCCAAGAAAAGACACAAGAATCAGCGATCCACTTGTTCACGTGCTCAGAAATATCATTAAAACAGTGAAGTGGAAGCCATAAGATATATGTAGAAAATCTGGTGCATGCAGGCCCTGTGCATGCTGCTTCAGTCTCTGTGAGTTCATACAACCTATGCTTAATGTAAAGGATCTTGTTTCTTAGTGTCTTTCATCTCCTCTGTGCCTTATACTCTTTCTGCTTCCTCTTTCAGCCGGGTTCTCTGATCCCTTGAGAGGAGGGATTTGATAGAGACATCTCTTTTAGGAATGAGTATTCCAAGGTTCCTCACTCTCTGCATAATTTCTGGCTGTGGGTCTCTGTATGTGTTCCTATCTTCTGTAGGAGGAAGCTTCTTTGATGATAGCTGAACAAGGCACTGGTCTATTTCCCAGGCTGGATTCTTACAATGCTTCCTTTACAAAACATGCCCCTGGCAATGTGGCCTTGCCAAGTCACAGAGAAGGATCCAGGCAGTCCTGATGAGACTTGATAAGCTATGGGCAGATGGCAGAGGAAGAGAACTCCCCCTTTCAGTGGACGAAGGTAGGGGGATGGGAGGAGAGGGAAGGAGGGGCTTCAATCTGGATATATAATGAATAAGCTGTGAAGAAAAATGCTTAAAATATAGAAATAAATTCTCTCTCTCTCTCTCTCTCTCTCTCTCTCTCTCTCTCTCTCTCTGTGTGTGTGTGTGTGTGTGTGTGTGTGTGTGTGTGTGTGTATGCATACAGGTGTCTACAGAAACCAGAAGAGGGCATCAGAATTTCTGGAGCTACAGTCAAGGGGTTGTGAGACACAGATGTGCGCTCTGGTCCTCTGAAAGAACAGCAAGTGCTTTTAACTACTGAGAATCCTTTTATACGTCTTAAATCTAAGATGATAGATAGATAGATAGATAGATAGATAGATAGATAGATAGATAGATAGATAGATAGATAGATAGCAAATAAAAAATTCCTTCACCTGTTCTGGAGAATTCAGGGCTATTATAAGTTTAAATTCTGCTTCTGATCCATTCTTTCTAATTTCCCTTTCAAAGACTCCACCTTCACAGACACCAGAGCTTCTCGTGTCTACATGCCTTTTGGTTTCTTGTAGTATTTCCATCTTTTTAGATATTCAAATTTACGCTTTGATAATTTTTATTCTGCCCAAACCTAGATCATCAATCTGCTCCTTCACCATGCCCAACCTTCTTCTTTACTGTATGTTCTAATAGTTCTACTTCACTCTTTTCTGTATGCTCTAATAACTTAGGTGTATTTCTTGTAGTGTATTTTCTTAAAAGAACTAGTCACATTATTTTACAATATATACCTAACTGTTGGCATACTTTTATCTACTTTATTGGAGTTTCTTATACCTCTACCTCCCTTCTAAACCCCAACACAAGATAGGAGAGAAAGAAGGTTAGAAAGGAGAAGGGGAGTAGGTCTCTTAGCTACTTCCTAAGTTAGGGTTGTCAGGTTCCTTAGGACGAGTCCAATCTTCATTTTGGGCAAGTCCAGTCTTCGTTTTAGGATATCACCAACTTCTCATCACACTGTAAGAACAGCAACCAGGAGCAGCAAAGGAGAGCAGCAGACTTCTTCCTCCATGGACTCCTTTTCTTCTCAGTGCTCTGGCATTTACACCCTCTCAGAGTCTTCAGAATTAAACTATCCACAACTGACAAAGATCATGCCTCTCTCTCTGAGCCCAAACGAGGCAATCATAGTCAACAGAAAAAAAAAGCATCCCCATATCCCACACTTGGGATTAAAATAAAAACATATTTATATAATATGACGGAGTTTTTTTTTTTTTAAGAAAACAAAGCTTCCACTACACCTAAGAATGCATAAAATATATTTATCTAAATCTCTATCAATCATTGTTTATTCCTGGGGTCTTTATTGTTTCTCTCTTTGTTCCTTTTATGTTTCATGGGTGTTTGTTTGTTTGTTTGTTTGAAAATAGAGCATTTCTATGTAGCACAAGTTAGACCTGAACTTATCTTTCTGATGGAATTCCAGGCATGCTTGATATATTTAGCAAATTTGTATTGCAAGTGATTGGCTATGAAGAAACTATCAAGCCTCTAGATGATGTAATCTTCCAGAGAGAATTTGCTCTACTCTAAGTATCTGAAATAGACTCACATAAAATTAGTGTATCCAGGAATTGACCTTAAAAGTTGATGGGCAAGATTTGCCTCACTGTCCAAAGGACAGAGAAACTATCATGGAGGACATGTGTACTAGGAGATGGTGATGGGTGAGCATTTCCAGAGGGGAGGGACTCAAACCTGAGTATGGGGAAAGCTTAGGCTACCTGGCATGCCCAGGCATACCTAATGGGGGTTCTGACCCTGGGCTGACAATTCAGAGGGATTTTATATGTTGTGTCAGTAGTCAGGCTTTCAAATTCTTATTTTAGCCATTGGCTTTGAGTACATTCTGACAAAGGAAGTGTGACCATGACCATGGCTAAGGCTGTTCTTTCCCTCAGAGAGCACCCATTGAGGTTAGGTACTGATGAGGGACAGTAGTCTAAAATTCTGAGAAAATACTTCTCTTAGTCATGGAAGAGAGCACTTAAGTATAAAATATCTGGGTACATTCTTTCAGAATGCTGGGATGGGAGAACAGCCCCAAGCACAATGCAGGTTCCCTTGGAACCTTAGGTTTTATTCAGGCCTGGTTCTGTGCACTCCAGATGCTCCTCATTTTAAGCTAGAATTTCTGATACACTTGGTGTCTAGTCTGACAGCATGAGCCAGCTTCAGTTTGCTATAGTCTAAGTCCATGGTCACTGGGTATACCTCAAACTGACTATGGAACTCATGTGTGTACTGTTAACTTAAAGCAAACACATCACCTGGACACCAAACATTCCATATGCTGAGAACACAGTGACATATTCAATATCATTAGTTTACAGTATATGTTCTAGAATAAAACTTATCATCCTTACCACTAATGCCTAAGCTATGTCCCCAATTACCATTTTATAACTTTTTTAGAGTATTGAGTGTAATATCACAAGAAAAATGCCTATGCCTTGTCTGCTATAGTATGGATCTCCTGGTCTGACAACACTGTAGGAGATCCCATCCCAGTAAGTCAGTCTCCAGGTAGTGATGCCACATGAGTGTTGTAGTCAGGGAAAACAACCCCACATGTCATTACGGCTAAAATAAAGTTCTGTACCCTCAAGGTAAGAGGAATATGATGTAGCTAATACACACCATCAGCGTCAGAACAGCTATCATGGAGGGACAACACGTTATCAGAGATTCAACATCATTCCTTACTGCCCACAGGTGAACCCTGAGCAGCAGATATAGCTTGCTAATCTTGATGAAGAGAAGGTCATATGGGTGGGCTTTTGTGGAACTTCCATCATCATCATCACTGGGACTTCTTCGATGAGTCCACTGTGCCAGCACCAAGATGGCTGGTAACAGGCTGTCTCCATCAAGTTTCTGGGTCATTTCATGTACTTCATTTTACATGTAAGGCAAAGATCTTGTTTTCTTCTCACCCTTGTGGTCTCAGTCTGATATCTCCAACCACATGCTTTTCCTCTTCTAATGTTTATCTTTCATGGCTCCTCACCAAATAGTCAAGCTATCCCACTGCCCATATGTTTGCATATATTCTAATTTTGTGTCACCACCTTTTCTATGTAATACGGACAAATAACAGATGATCAAACCTCTGAGCCTGTTGACTCCCCTTCCTACTGTTTTCTTTGGTCACTTCTGCAGGTGTTTTCCATTCCATCTCAGATTCAGGCACCAACAGAACAACATAGCTGCTTCCTCTCTCTACGAGCCAAACATCAAGATTTCCTTCCAACCTCCCTCCCACTCATCTTGTGCATCTGTTGGTGTAAACTAGGCCAGGGAGATGCAAGTCAATGCAGAAGGATGGCATGTAGATCTGAGTCACCTACGTGTGAGGTTTTACTTGTTACATCTTACCCCAAATATAGACCTACCTTACAAAAGGTCACTTCTGGATCCCATTGGATTATTTCAGCACTTACTTACCTTACAGCTAAAGCCTAACAGAAATCAATCTGTAAGTTTATGGTAGCAATGCTGGCCATGATCACTTAACTTATACTAAAGTGTCCCTTCTTTACCCAGGATATCAGGTAAAGAACAGGAATGTATCATCTAGAATTCTCCATTGCAAACATGGGTGTATTATATGCTGACAGTAACCCCACCCGGGCACTTTCTGCTACCTTTCTCCAATATTGCAAAGCTTGTGGTTTACAGTCTAAGCAGTGAGGTTACTTGAACCAAAAGCTGGCTTTGTAAGGGGCATTCTGATGAACTGATGCCGATATCAGGGTAGCCGCTAATAGTATCCTTTGGGTCTTTACAGGTGGCTCCAATACACCTTTGTATTGCTTTGGTCATTAAAACAAACTAGAAAGTGTTTCTAATGAAAAAAAGGTCAACATTAGTTCTATTTGCATCCCTTTAGCCAGAATTTAATGACATTACATCTAGCTGCAAAGAAGGTTGGAAAAATAAGGTTTTTCCTGAGTTGCCATACTGTGTAGAGGTAATTTTAGATACTTCATTGTTGAGGGAAAATTAAAGAATAGATTCAGGGGAATAAATAGGATTTTGCATGGTTTATTATTTCTGTCAATAGAACTGCTAGTCTATACACACACACACACACACACACACACACACACACATATATATATATATATATATATATGGAACTTTGATCATCTGAAATGTAAGATGAAATGGCAGAGTCTAGTACATAAATAAAAGTTGAATAATTAACAGCATGTATTTTCTGTTCTTCTAACCTATTTCAACCATTACCATACCTAACAGTTTTGATTTGTTTGATTTCTGCAAATGGTATTACCATTTCTCAATCTCTGCCTAGAACTGGGCATCACAACAAACACTCAGCATTGTCCTTACATAGTCAACAAAAAGAAACTTTCAAGATGAAATTATTCCTTGTCGTCATTAAGGAAACTGAGGTCCAGAGAGAAAGGGACTTACCCAAGGTCCCTGCTTTCATCTCCCTGTTGTCAAAGATTCATATCTCTGTCTGCAATCAACACAGAGTCTAGCAAGGCTCTAAAATTTAAGAAGTAAAAGTTGAGCTTCCCTCAGGATTCCCCTGATGTATATGACTCACAGGAGAAAACCCCTAAGGATAGCTACCAGCCAACACGGCATGTAGTTTCCTAGGCTCTTTATTTCTCATCTTTGAATGAGCACAGAGCCCACCTAGACTGCTGAAGAGCCTTTCAAACCATCCTCTGTGACTTTGCCTAGAGAGAAACAAGTCAGTTGTGCATACCTGAATTTTTCCTCTCTAATACTCGCTACTCATCTTTGAGAACATTGCTTACTCTAGCTGAGTTTCCAATTATTTCAAACTTGAGGCTAATTATGCTTATGCTATAATATGAAAAGGAGAAAGCTAAACACCACAACGAGATCTTTCAGCCCAAATCCTTGTGTGAGAAATGTTACTTCTTCTCTCTTAAATCCAGGGAGCTAAGAATGTAGATCAGTGGTCTGGTGTTTTGTATGCACAGGCACTCAATTCCATTCCCAGCCTGTGAAGGAGAAAACTAAAGCTACTCAGCATTGATTCCATCTATCATTGCTTCCAGAGAGACATTTTCCTAAAATCAGATGGCATAATTTAACCTATTTTAGAAGTTCTGTGGATCCCAACCACAAGTCAGAAGCCCATCGTTACCATGATGCTGGCACTTCTTTAGCCACTTCACTTCAAGGGATTAAATGTTTCTGAAAGATTAAGTGTAACAGTTTCCAGGTGACAGATTTGGATGTAGCTTTTAATTAGGTTGTTTTCACCTTGAATATTTCCTAGTACCTAAGTACCAATGCATTTCATATTCACCTACCAAAACAATGATGATAATGACGACATGATGACAGCATGGAGTGCATGTAAGAGAAGATACTCAAGTGAAGGAAGTAATGAATGGTGATGCTTGTGAATGACACTAGATACTAGATTTAATGACATGATGAGTCCAGTGATCTTTGAGTCCACAAGCAAATATATGTCACAAAAGGTCACTAACTTTAGTGTCTGTCCCATGATCAAGATCATTCTTCTAACTCTGTGACTTTATGGCTATAAGAAGGAGGAACCAGCAAATAAACAGTAAGTTGTCCTCTGACCTCCATATGTGCACTCTTCATAATTCATATGAACACACACACAAACACATGCATACACTCACACACATGCATATAAACATGCATAGACCACACACATGCATGCACACACACAAATAAAAAAATAAATAAAAGGTAATAAAAATATTTAAAGTATACACTATGTTAGAACTTGAGTGTAGTAAGAATTTTGGTTTCTTTAATGTTTTTGTTTTAATCCCAGGTATGAGATATGAGGCTGCTTTAGATGTCCACAGCAGCAGACTGTGATTGTCTTGTGCTCTAGGAGGGGCGTGGAAGTGGAAGTTTCTGGTCTCTCTGAAGATGCAGTTGAGTCATGTGATGTTTTGCTAGAAGCTGTCTTGTGAGGGGGCACATGATGTTTTGCTGTGAGTTCTCTCATGCAAGGGGCGTGACTTTGGCCAGTTGAGACTATCTTCGGGTGAACTCTGAGGAGAGGAGATATACAGAAGCCCACAGAGAGTGAGACAACACTTTTTGGATCAACATCACTGTGCTGGTCTTGATGTTCTGACACTTGACTTCGCAGAGAGGAATGTTCCAGAGAATTTCTAGGGGCAATTCAACTGAGTCTTGTGGCTTTCACTGACTTGTCCTGATCTGCTGCAGAATCATGCTGATTTGAATTGTTGTTTTGTGTTGGTATTTGGACTGGACTCCTGCTATCTGGACAACAGAGAGTGGGCTCATTGCACAAAACTACTTCTAAAACAATATACAACACCCTTTTCCTAATAACCTTCTTTTCTCCCATACCTCTGGTCAGTGGGTGGAAGGGAGGTAGAAGCATTGAAAAACCCTTAATAAAGTAGGTTTGGTGAAAAATCTAAGCCTGCAGAAGTGATTTTGCCAGCTGAGGATAGTTTACACTTGGAATTCTGGGGACTCTTCAGAAGGTAGATAAATGCCAGAACCCTGAGAGGCAGTGTCTGCTGCTGCCCCTGCTGCTGCTGGCTCCTGTTGCCGCTTTTGCTGGTTGCTGATTGCTGCTGATGTTTTCTGGATTGCTGGTTGCTGGTTGGAGATATCCTGATGGCAAATATTGAACTTCCCCCCCCCCAGGAACTTGATGCCCCTAATCAGAAGAAAGTATTCTAGAGAGCGCTACACCCCTTTCCCTTCCTGTTCTTCTTTCTCTCCCACCTAGTGTTGGGAGTTGGAAGGCATCAGGGTGAAGAGTGGTAGATAAAAAAAATCCAATAAAGTGGCCCAAAAGCCAACTACAAGTGGCGCCCAGACAAGAAGCTTGGCGGAATAGGAAATATGATTTCTAATGCTGTAGAGGAAGCAACAGGGAAGAAAGGATAAACGTTCTGTTTCAGGATGTCAGCAAAAAGTTTACTACAGCTGCTGCTGCTAGGTTTTCTCCTGCTTTGCTCCCAGAAGGACCTTCTTCTTCTTCTTCTTCTTCTTCTTCTTCTTCTTCTTCTTCTTCTTCTTCTTCTTCTTCTTCTTCT
>NW_026591643.1:5420698-5446236 GCF_907164565.1 Psammomys obesus | reverse complement strand
CTTCTTCTTCTTCTTCTTCTTCTTCTTCTTCTTCTTCTTCTTCTTCTCCTCCTCCTCCTCCTCCTCCTCCTCCTCCCTCTCCCTCTCCCTCTCCTTCTTCTTCTGCTAATTTTTCTCCTCCTCCTCCTCCTCCTCCTTCTTATTCTTATTCTATTGTATCTCAAAAAAGGTTGGGAGTATGCCTCAACAGTTTGAAAAAAAATATGAGTGGAAATGGAGGGATCTGAGAGGCAACTGGAAAATTTTCAGGTAGAGGTAGAAGTGCTTGAAAAGCAAGTAGCACTTGAAAAAAGGAGAAAAAAAGATCTCAGACCCAGTGATTGAGCAAGAGAACAGGAGCTTCCCACAGGATGAAAAAGGGGAGCACACCAGGCTAGAAGGCAGATCTCAGCACTGCCTGACACTGAGCACTTTCAGTTTCAAAGCAGCTCCTGGGCAGGGTGGGGAGCTAGGAGTATGGCAAGGAAGAGGGTAGGCCATGAAGGATGAAGAAAAACATCCTGTTCTGAAAAAAAAGAGAGAGAGAGAGAGAGAGAGAGAGAGAAGAGGTGGCCTGGAATTACAAAGTCACCATTGGTTTTCCCCTGTAATCGAGAAGCACGTGTCGGCTAATGGTGCTGATCATGAGTATAATGGGATAACACGGCAGCCTATAGAAATAACAAATCTGAGGCACTTTAAAGATGCCATGATTCCTAAAGAATGCATTCCCCTTATATTAAACAAATGTTAAGTATCTGAGCTACCCAAAATAGAGATATTGCCCAAGATTACATAGTCCAATAATAGCTGTGATGGAGGCTGGTCAATGGTTACAATGGTTACAATGGTTACAATGGTTACAATGGTTACAATGGTTAACGTGGTGGAGGGAGGAAGTCACTAATACTGAACAATGAAATAGAGCAAGGGGAATGAATATTGTTAAAGACCAATTGCTTGGTGAAGGGCAGCATTCTGACCTTCACCAAGAACAGATTCGATTTGACAATGCCATTATAGAACAATGTCACTTAGTGGCTTTAAGAGCCTGGGATAAAGTTGAGGAGCCCAGGAAAAGGTCCACCTCATTCATTAAGATTGTACAAGGCTCTGGGGAAGACTTCATAGATTTCTTGCAAAGATGGGCTTCAGTTGTAAACACTGATTGGGACAGGTGTTGATAGAGACCTTGACATATGAGAATTTGAATACCGAATGTAAAAGAGTTATTAGACCATCATAAACATGGGCAGTGTCAATTTGGATGAGTAGATAAGGGCCATTACTGATACTGATTTTCATGTGCATAATGTCAATATTATAGGACGAGTTGTAACTAGAAATGTCTAATATAAAAATGTCTGGTGCTTTAATTGCAGCAAAATTGGCCACTTACAAAAAAATTGTGACTAAGCTGCTAAAAGCCTCAGATATCAAAATTTCCAGTATGGTCACTGTGATAAATATTGTACTTTCTGCTGGAGACATGAACAAGCTCTTTCTGGTGGCAATGGTTTATCCAAGGAGCACATAGGCTTCCCAGGGTTTGCAGAACTTATTTAGGCGTAAATACTGGGACAAACACTGGTCATGTGGGTCATGCTCCACATGCTGCCTTTCTTTTAAGCTCCTTCCCATTTCCTCTTATGATCACTTCTTCTAACTGTATCCAGCGTCACTGGTCCAGAACCCCTCTGACTGGATATCTTCAGAGATTATAACCATAACTCTATACCTGAGCATAGGAAGAGGTATCACTTAAGGTACTGGGCAGAACAGAACTAGACATTCCCAGGCTCCTTGCCCACATGTTTCACAAATCTGCCTTTTTTTTTTTTTCTTGAGACAGGGTTTCTCTGTGTAGCCTTGGCTGTCTTGGACTCACTTTGTAGACCAGGCTGGCCTCGAACTGACAACGATCCGCCTGCCTCTGCCTCCCTGAGTGCTGGGATTACAGGCGTCACCACCACACCCTGCTTGATTCTTCTTTTTTTAAGGTTCAGCTTGAATCTGTTCAGAAGTTCCAGAATCCAGAACTTTTTAAGAAGCTGAGTGAGAATCTTGCTTACTAGCTACTGTCAGCTTACAGATCAGCATCCTTTGGGGTTTCTAAAGCCAGCTAGAACAGCTGTCTAACTCCTTTCTAACTGCTAATCATCTTATCACCCCTTCACTCTTTTTTAGACATTTTATGCAATTCTATGCTAAGACTAAAGTCAATTTCACTTCAGTGATATTTGAGGAGAAGCTGGGGTATTCAACATGCCATCTTTTACCAAAAGCGAAGCACTCTCATGCATTTTAAGTTACATTGTTAACTGAAGGAAGATTTGGGACAGTAGTCAAACCTATCAGCACTTGTTTAGACACACAGTTCTTCGGATGTCAGACAACACCTCAACGTCCCTCTCCAACTTTGATTCCCCTCTTTCCAAGACTGTGGACAAACGTCCCTCTAGGATTCATTACGATTATGTTCCTGCAAACCATAGAAAGTATATCTAGAAAACACGAAAAAAAAAAGTGTTATTCCATACGAAGTTGAGAATTTTTCTTTCCAGGTCTGTAAAGAATTGTGTTGGCAATTTGATGGGAATTGCATTGAATCTGTAGATTGCTTTTGGTAAGACGGCCATTTTTACTATGTTAATCCTGCCAAGCCATGAGCATGGGAGATCTTTCCATCTTCTCATATCTTCCTCTAATTCTTTCTTCAGAGATTTGAAATTTTTTTCATACAAGTCTTTGACTTCCTTGGTTAGGGTTACACCAAGGTACTTTATGTCATTTGTGGCTATTGTGAATGGTGTTGTTTCTCTAATTTCTTTCTCAGCCCTTTTACGAGAATTGCTAAAACAATCCTCTACAATAAAAGATCTTCTGGAGGTATCTCCATCCCTGATCTCAAGCTGTACTATAGAGCAACAGTTATAAAAACTGCATGGTACTGGCATAGAAACAGAATGGTGGATCAATGGAATCGAACAGAAGACCCAGAAATAAATCCACACACTTACGGACACCTGATTTTTGACAAAGATGCCAAAACCATACAATGGAAAAAAGATACCATCTTCAACAAATGGTGCTGGTCCAACTGGATGTCTACATGTAGAAAAATGAAAATAGATCCATACTTATCACCCTGCACAAAACTGAAGTCCAAGTGGATCAAAGACCTCAACATAAAACCAGACACATTAAATCGGCTAGAAAAAAAATTGGGGAATACCCTAGAACTCATTGGTACAGGAGAAAACTTCCTGAACAGAACACCAACAGCACAGGCTCTAAGAGCAACAATCAATAAATGGGACCTCATGAAATTGAAAAGCTTCTGTAAAGCAAAGGACACTGTCATCAAAACAAAGCGACTGCCTACAGATTGGGAAAGAATCATCACCAACCTTTTATCTGACAGAGGACTCATATCCAATATATATAAAGAACTAAACAAGCTGAAAAGCAATAAACCAAGTAATCCACTTAAAAAATGGGGAACAGAGCTAAAGAGAGAATTCTCTGTAGAGGAATATCGAATGGCAGAGAAGCACTTAAAGAAATGCTCAACCTCATTAGCCATTAGGGAAATGCAAATCAAAACAACCCTGAGATTTTACCTTACACCCATCAGAATGGCCAAGATGAAAATCTCAAGGGACAACACATGCTGGAGAGGTTGTGGAGAAAGGGGAACCCTCCTCCACTGCTGGTGGGAATGTAAACTTGTACAACCACTCTGGAAATCAATCTGGCGCTTTCTCAGACAACTAGGAATAGCGCTTCCTCAAGATCCAACCATACCACTCCTAGGCATATACCCAAAATAGGCACAAGTACACAAAAAGGACATTTGCTCAACCATGTTTGTAGCAGCTTTATTTGTAATAGCCAGAAGCTGGAAACAACCCAGATGCCCCTCAACTGAAGAATGGATGCAGAAACTGTGGTACATCTATACAATGGAGTATTACTCAGCAATGAAAAATAAGGAAATCATGAAATTTGCAGGTAAATGGTGGGACCTGGAAAGGATCATCCTGAGTGAGTTGTCCCAGAAGCAAAAAGACACACATGGTATATACTCACTCATATAAACATACAATATAGAATAAACCCACTAAAATCTGTACATCTAAACAAACTAAGCAAAAGAGAGGACCCTAACTAAAATGTTCAATCCCCATCCTGAAAGGCAAAGAGGATGGACATCAGAAGAAAAAGAAAATAGGAAACAACGTCGGAACCTGCTACAAAGGGCCTCTGAAAGCCAGAAGAAAACAGGAAACAACCTTGAAACCGGCCACAGAGGGCCTCTGAAAGCTTCTGCAGTATAGACTGTCAAAGCAGATGCTGAGCCTGATGGCCAACTGATGGGCAGAGTGAATGAATGGAATTCTATGTAAGAAGTGGGAAATAGTAAGAGCTGGAGGGGACAGGCACAAGGAGAGCAACAGAACAAGATAATTTGAACACAGAGAACTTCCCAGAGACTCATACTCCAACCAAGGACTATTCGTGGAGATGACCTGGAACCCCTGCACAGATGTAGCCCATGGCAGTTCAGTGTCCAAGTGGGTTACATAGTAATGGGAAGAGGGACTGCCTCTGACATAATTTGATTGGCCTGCTCGTTGATCACTTCCCCCTGAGGGGGGAGCAGCCTTATCAGGCCACAGTACAGGACAATGCAGCCACTTTTGATGAGAACTGATAGACTAAGATCAGAAAGAGGAGAACCTCCCCTATCAGTGGACTTGGGGAGTGGCATGCATGCAGAAAGGGGAGGGAGGGTGGGATCGGCAGGGGAGGAGGGAGGGGCTGATGGGGGGATACAAAATGAATTAATTAATAAAAAAATTTTTAAAAAAAGTGGCTGCAGAAGGTGGTGCTTTGGGAAAAGGCTAAGATAGTTTGGTCCTCTCTTCCTGAGTTGCTGGTTCTCAGTATGATCTCTCTGGAAGAATAACATTAGTACTGCCTGGGAACTTAAGAAAATGGGGCTTCTTGAGTCTCATACATACTTACTGTGTCAGAAAGTTAAGGGGAAGAAGCAGGGTTCTGTGTTCTCCCAAGAAGACCATTATGCACACTTAAGACTAAGAACAATAAGGAGTAGGTGTAAACTAGAGATGCATTCCATGGATATGACCAGCTCTCCCAGTAACTGTTTCCAAGAAAGAAACAAATGATTGCATACTGTCTCATACCTAAAATGTCTCCTCTATGCCCCCCTTTCTTGCTGGTGTCAAGGATTGAATCTAGAACTTTGTATACACTAGGTAAGTTTCTTATGGCTGAGCTGTCTCCAGACTCATTTATTTGCTTTCTGTACCCCAGACTTGAGAATGTTTCACAAACCAGTGATGGTATACAATGTACTTTCTGTTCAGTTTACTGTGCTGCTCAGTTACATTTTGAGAAACAGCTCTGTGCTTAACATATGGCCCATGATCTTCCAAAGAGCTTTGGTCTCACAAGTGTATGCTTTTAACTTTTTCATAAGTGGCAGTTGGCAACAGAAATAGTAAACGTCCTGTTTGACTTCATACCAGCCAAAGCAAACAGAGGGAGGTGAACCCAAAGGACATTTTCTATATCACTAAATGTGTTGCTATGATTCAGAAAAGTTTCCTAAAGATTCAGCCAAAAACTTGAAGTCATAAACTATATATACCCTGTTCACAGAGGAATCTTCTTCATCATCTGACTTGCTTCCTGTGTCATCAAGGCTCCGCTAGGCCAAAGATCCAATATGTTGATATTTTAAACAAGGCCCTGTTTGAGGGTCTCCTCCGTGCAGAGCAATGCACAGAGGTGTGACATGCGTTCTCTCAGTGTGCTCCTGACCTCCCTCCTCCTGCTAAACATAAAGAGGTAGAGCCTGCAGAGGTTAAGTAGTTTGACAAGGCCATGTTAGTCAATCAGACTTCAGCTCAAATCAGCCTACAACTGTCAGGCCCTAACTATCTGTTATACTGGTTTCCTGAACTTAGAGAATTGTTTCAAATAAACTGGTTTCCTGTTAAGAGGGCATCATGTCTCTCCAAAAGTTATTCAGAACTTTACTCTGCTCACAACACATTCCTAACCTCTCCAGCACCTACAAACCTTGATTGCCTAACAAACTACTCCATTTTCTCTGAGACCTAGTTCAGGAACATGTCCTTTATGAAGCTGTCTTCCATTCTACATCTGTACCAGCCATTCATTATTCTCCACTATTGTTCTGTTTGTTTACCTGACTGTCTCTTCTGTAAGCCATGAGCTCTTGAAAGTCTGCACTCGTTCTAGCACTTGTTCCACTGGTGCCTAAGAAGTAGCTTATTAATATGAGAGATATGGTGATTAATGGGTGCGTTGGTGAATGGATAAATGGACGGGGGTGTCAGTGGATACAGAGGTAAATCCACATAGGATGGTGAGTGGGGTATATGCATAGGTTGATAGGTGAATGAATGGGTTGGAAGCATTGGTAGATTTAAAGATGGATGAATAAATGAATGAAAGGAGGCATGGGTAAGTGAATAGATGTGTAGAATGGATAGTCTGGAGGAAAGAAGGAAGGAAGGAAGGAAGGAAGGAAGGAAGGAAGGAAGGAAGGAAGGAAGGAAGGAAGGAAGGAAGGAAGATGGATGGAGGGGAAAAGTAAGGTAGGAAAGGAGAAGATAGTTGGATAAGTTTCAAATGGAAGTAGCAGCAAATTCATGACCTAAATACTCATAAATCAAATACTAATTTAAGTAAAACTGTTTAGCTGCAAACAGTGCCATCTGAAGTCCATTGTCTCTCACCATTGCCAAATCTTTAATAACTCATCTGTATTTGTGTTTCCTACCTTCTCTTTTCCTTCTCCCTCTACCTCTTCTCTCTCTCTTTCTATCTATCTATCCATATTCTATATTTAGAGAGACACACATATCTTTTTGTCTTAAATACACTACAGAACTGAAATCATATGGGTAATATTTTCACTTTGTCAATACTGACTCAGATGTAAATATTCTAATGTCAAAATCTGGTGGATGGAACATTTTTGTAATGTTTAAAAACAAAATCCCAAACATAGACACCTACAGTTCTCTCTCTTGAATTTTCAATGTACAGTAAATTAGGTTTATTTTTCTCCTTCTTGGTGAGTCAGCAACCACCAATAGAAAAAGAGAAAACTACCCAAATAGTTCAATGGTAGCAGTTAACATGATTTCTGTACCTGTTAAGAGCAATGGCAGTCTCTCGCTTTGTGTCTTTCTCTTTATTTCTCTCTGTCTGTTTGTCTGTATGCCCCCCTCTCTCCCTGATACTACAAGCCAATAAGGAAAAGAGATTCAAAGCCAGGACTCATGCTTTGTTTCCTGTCACATGAAATTAAATAGGCTCTATCAGTGTAAGAAAGAAAACAATAACCAAGGCAGGGAGTGCCCCTTTCAGCGAGAGCCCAAGTATGCCAGGGTGTTGTAATCATGGTATAGAACAGGCATGCCTACATTTCCTATGATTCAGCTCTGCCATGCTACTTGGCTCTTCACAAAATTAAACCATGCTTAAGAAAAGGAAACCATGATAGGCTTACAATATCTGTTTCATATAAAACACATGTGAAAGCCCATAGGATGACATAGATTTTTATCACAATTTCAAGTAACAGAAATGTTGAGTATGAAACCATGAATTACGAATTCCAGAAACAAAACTTTCTTTGCTGGTTCTGGAGGCTTTTCACACACTGTTTCACAACCTACACACTACACGCCTCCACTCCGAAGGTGTCTGCTTCCTCTCCTCCCCCAGCCTAAGCCATGAACCCAATGGCATGCTGAGGGAGCAGGGCAAACAGAGAGAAGTGCCAGAGCCAGAACCCCTCCCTGCCCAGGGCACATCAGCAAACTGTGGACTCCTCTGTAGTCCTCTCAGCCTGAGCTGTGAGCCAGGCTGAGGAGGAGAGCTGGCAGGATGTCAACCCCGGCTGTGTTCTGAGAATTTCTGCTTGGCCACAGATCATTCTGGCCTGAACCATAGCAGTGTGCAGGGTAGAAAGTGTAACAGTAGAAAGTGCAGCCAGTGCTGCTGGAGAAGTGAAAGCAGGGGAGCCTCAGCCCTAGCCAAGAAGCCTACCTGGCCCAGGCTCTACCCAGCGACCAGACCCTGGTGAGTGAATGCATCAATGATCTTCACTCATTTACTTTCTACAGTATTTGCACCAAGTACTTCCTTTGGTAAATATGAGTTTCCCCCAAAGCAAATCCCACTCCTCTAGGTCTTCAGCTGACAAAGTTCTTCACTCTGTATATACTTTAGTCCACAGTAAGTTGTGAGCTCAGGCAGGCCTGACTTCTGGTGTTCTGTGTCTGCCAGTTGCTGGTTACATGAACTTGAGAGAGATACTACATCTCTTCATGTCATTCTCTCCTTTAATTTTCATCCTGCATCCCGATGTTCTAATAGATATCTGCTAAATATTTCTACTTAGATATTTCCTTATTGCCCCAAATAGAAAAACAAAACCCTACTCATCTCTCACGCTTCTCAACTCTTTTATGTGACTTTCTTTGTGGTCCTGGAACCAGCAGTTACTGAGAAGCATTCTTTAAGTCTCCATACTGGACCATGCCTTAGGTCCTATTGATTGTTCCCCCAGAAATTCTCTGCTCAACAGATCAAACCATCATATTCCAGTACACAATACTTCTAGAAAATAGACTTAACACACACACACACACACACACACACACACACACACACCTTTCTGACTCATTTTGGCCAAAACATACTACACTGTCACTTCTACCATTGATGAGGCACCAGGCATGAACTTTTAATAGAGACAAATTCACCATGCTCAGCCTGTTTCCCTTCATCATCTGAGCTCAGCTTCCTCTTCGAGCATCTTCTCCCAGACCACCTACTGCCAAGCCATTTCACTTAGTGTATGCCTCTTTAATCAACACACAGCGGCTCAATTGTAGGGCATCTGCCTATAATCATGAAGCCCTGGGTTCAATCCCTACCTGCTCTTCCACTCACATCACACAAAGTTATAAGTTGCCCCCTTTGAATTGGTATGAAGGATACAAGTGGGTGAACAAGGACACAGCACTGTTATAGAAGAGAGCAGACAGATTTTAGGAAAGGAAACTCATGCACATGAATTTCTAGTTTGAACATGAGCACTTACCTTTTGTATACCTTTAAACATTAGACATTAAAACCCTTAAAAAGTTGTTTTAAGGTATAAGTGAATGGCCATGTGTAGTTAGATTATGGGATACAGATTAAATAGATATGTGGATAATGACAGACAGTAAGGAAATTTTAATTCAAAGGGCCCAAGCCAATATACTGAACAAAATCATTCCATTTGTCCAAGGTTCCCAGAGACCTGATGTCCCACAGAAGCAAGACAAGACATGAACACAGAAAAGCTGAGACTTGTAGATCCCTCTGCCTTTGGCCCCAGAAAGCGCAACAACTACCCATAAGCAGGAGGCAGAGGAATTCGAAACTCCAGACTCGTGTGTCAGACTCGGAGGACACACAGGTGACATGTGGGGTGAAAATGATCATGCTTCTAAGGTGTCAGCAGGAAGCTCAGAACCCGGGGAGCTGAGGATGGAGAGAGAAGAGTTAAGATGGTGTACAAATACAATTATCAGAAAAGCTGAAGTTACAAAAGAGCTGCAGAAAGCCTTGCAAATGCAGAGGAAACATTTAATCTGGAATTGGTCCCTGATCTGACATACAAATATCATGGGAGCATTTAGACATTTTCAGATATTTTAGACACACCCTCATTTTTAGGAAGTTACTTCTACATGCCAGTCTGTCTCTCTTCACACTGAGACATGTCAAACTCAAGCATAGCTGGCAAAGGATCATTCCCATGTCCCTGCTAACTCTGGAAAGGGCCGCTTACTCCTGTGGAGTGTCTGCTTTCATTTATGTGTGGAAGCTCCTTCTGGACTAACTGTGCTGCTGCCCTGCCTATTCCTGCCCCTTAATCCTTCTTGGAATTTTGCACACAAGATTTCCCATTAAGCTCTCCTAGGTTCCTACTGTCCTCAGTGTAAGAAAACAAAAGTCTACCATCCTTCACTGGCCCCCCAAAGGCAATGTTCTATTCTCAGCCTGTCCTTAATCCACTTTAGACTTAGATAGCTGAAGAAGAAACCAAATGGTGTCCTCTCCCTATCTCCATGAGAAAACTAGAACTAAGAGAAAGGAGTGACTTTCTCAGTCCGTACCACACAGCAAGTCAATGGCAAAATCAAGATCCCAATTCAAGGTACATTACTTTGGATTGTGAAGTGTCTCTTCCAGAAGGCCAAAAAGAAGCAGGAGGATATGGCATAGCTACAGGAGAAGCCTGACTGAATTCCCAGCAGACAATTCTCCTCTTTATTTTTTGTCATGAATAGATGTTCTTTGCTTCATTAAAGAAGTAGAAATTAATATGTGATAAATTGTTCTCTAATTACATTTTCAATTTATGCCCTTGGATTAAAGTGTGCCCAGGTGTAATTATTTTTTGTGAAATAGCACCTTAGTCTCTGCATAGTGATTCTCGCCTCCTACAAAAGTAGCAGGGAGCCCCCAGTCACCACCACTGCCTTTTTCCTTGTTGGAATTATTGAGGATTAGTTAGAGAGGATTTTTACTGTACTGGGACTAGACAGTGCTGGATTAACAATACACCCTGCCCACTCATGTAAGCAGTGGTCCTCAGGTGTTGTCGTCTGAAAATTCTTCTTCACAACAAAGCACCCCAAAGCTTGTGTATCTATGACTTTAGCTATATCACACCAAGAAACTTTAACATTTTTGTGAATTAGTTTTAACATAACAACAGTGAGTCCATTACATATTAATATAAATGATGTCATAATTGAAAAAATCTATTTCTAAAATTTCTAAAAAGAGTGGCATTGGCTTTACAATTATAGAAATGTGTGCTAATGTCTGGTAAATATGAGACAGTGGAATTCTCATAGTCTATGACTTTGTTCAGTCTATGGCACATACCACATTGTCTTGAAACTTCTGACAACTCCATTTACACCCATAAGAAAAGGAGACTGAAAAAAGCCCAGAACGGGTTGGTGGTGTTATGAAAGTGATTTGACCTCATCAACCCCATGAAAGCGTTTTAGCAATCGCTGTGGTTTAGATGTGAACACACCCCATAGGCTTACATGTTTGAATCCTTAGCCTCCAGCTGGTGGCATTGTTTTGGAAAGCTGTTGACCCTTGGAAAGTGGAATCCAGATGAGGAAGTGAGTTGTTGAGTGACAGGCCTTGAGATTTATAGCCCAACCTAATTTCCATTCCTCCTGTTCCCCAAGATATGAGGTGAGGAGTCCCAGCTGTAAGCTACTGCCACCATGGAACTGCCTGGTGCCATTCCTTCCCCTTTAGGTATCTCCCCAAACTGTGAGCCAAAATCAACCCTTCCTCCCTCAAGTTGCTTTTGTTAGATATTTGTTCACAGTATTGAGGAAAAGTAACTAATACAGCATTCCTGGGCCATGTGCTGAGGACCATAAGCTTAATTACGACAATGCATCAAATTGTACTTATTCAAACCTATGTTTTAACATTCACAGTGAGGATGTCACTTGGATACATCTTCCACCAATTTATCTCAGTTTGACTGCACAGTAACGTATGTGGCAGACAGAGGTTAACACTGGGCATCTTCATCTGTCACTCTCTACCTTAGTTTTCAAGGAAAGTATTGTGGTGAGCCCCAGGATCACTGATTCAGCCAGACTGGCTGGCTAGCAATCCTGAGAGGTTATCCTATTTCTGCCTCCCCAGAATGAAAGGTCAGATTTCCATTCTTTCTTTTTTTAATTTAATGTGGTTTCTAGTGATTAAACTCTGATCCTCCTGCTTATGAAGAAATTGCTTTACCAACTGAGGGACAGTGTTCTGGCTGCTCTTTCAGAGGACTCAGGTTCAATTCCCAGCACCCACATGGTGGCTTTCATTTATGAGTGGAACCAATTATAACCCCAGATGCCCTTCTCTGGCCTCTGCAGCCACTGCAGTTACAAGCAGACCTGTGTGCAGGCGGAGCACCCATACATGTGAAATGCAAATAAAGAAGCCTGTTATTACCCAGATAAGCTGCCTTTCGAAGGAGAAAGTTTGCGCATGGGACTGTGCAGTTTACCATATTCACATATTCACATACATATATTCACAGACCACATGTTCTTAGAATTTGTTTTTCTCACCGAAAAGTACATAGGTGAACTTCAAAATCAATATCTTGTAGTTAATACACAGTCCCCACCAGATAATAAGCAAAGACATCTTTGTTTTGGCTTTCAAATTCATTACTCTAAAGTTGGTTCTAGAAATTAGTTTTCTATCTAGTGAGTTTTCATAAGGCTTTTTCACACACCCTTAGCTTTGATCAAGCAACCCACAATTGCTTCCTCTCCCCCGATTCCCCTGCCTCATCCCTAATTAAACCTTTAACCCCCAGGATCTTCTCTTTTTGCATGTGTTTCACTGTCTTGTCAGCTTTCCATAACCCCCTTCCATTGAGTTATTCCTTCCTTCACCCCCAATTTATCCCACATTCTCAGAGGCCTCACTGCTTAAGCCTTTCCACTCCCAGCACTCCACCTTGCAATATTCATTTACTTAGGATATTCCATCTGGTATTCCCTAGCACGTCCCCTCAAAGTCCTCTTTCCACTTTCCTAGCTACATGTGTTCCCAACACTAAAAACAGGAAGTTAGAATCGACATATGAGAGAGAACAAGTGGCAGGGATTTGTCTTTCTGAGCCTGAATTACCTTAGTCAATACTTTTTTCCAGTTCTATCTATTTACTTGTACATTTTATAATTTCTGTTTCTTTTTTCATCTGAGTACTATCCCAGTTTGTGTCTTTGTGTCACGTTTTCTTATCCATTAGAAATCTCACCTTATTTATCTGCTGACGGACATATAGGTTGATTCCATTTTCAGTATATTGTGAATAGAGCACAAATGAGTGTGGATATGTAAGTTCTCTATCATATGCTATAAACTCCACTGGATATATTCCCAGGATTAGTAGAGTTGGATCATATGGCAGTTCTATTTCTAGGTTTCTCAGGGATAAAAGGGTAACCCTACAGTCTGATTTCAAAGTAGTTACACTTGTTTAAACTCCCACACTTATAATAAATAAGTGTTCACCACACCCGTGCCGACATTAGTTGCTATTTGTATTCCTGATAATAGTCCTGGCTAGGGTGGTAAAATCTTAAAGTACTTTTAACCTGCATTTCCCCAAAGGCTAAGTAGAGCTGACAAATACCTTTAATAAGGTGTCAAGATACAGTATTAGCACAAAATTAAGTAGCATTTTTATATACCAATAACAGACTGAAAAAGAAATAAGGCAAACAATACCATTCATAATGACTACAAAAAAAAATTTTAATGCCTGAGAATAAACCTAACCAGAGAAACTAAAGACATCTACAATGAAAACTTTCCCACAATGAAAAAAAAAATAAGGAAGACACTGGAAGATAGATATTCCATGATTATAAATTAGAAGAATTAATTTTGTGGAAATGACCATTCCACCAAAAGTAATCTACAGATTCAACCCAGTCCAATGTCATTCTTCATAAACAAAACAAAACAACAAACAAGCAAACAAAAAACAACCCAAAAATTTATATGGATGTAAAAACGACCAAGGCTAGTTTAACATAACACATCCTGAACAAAAAGAAAACTGCAGGAGATATATATTATGGAACCTTAACAATAAAAACAGCATGAGACTGGCACAGGTCAAACACATGAATCAATGGAATAAAATTCAGATATAGATCTACACAACTGATTTTTTTACTAAGACACCAAAAACACACACTGGAAAAAAAAAAAAAAAAAAAAAAAACAGCATCTTCAACAAGTTGTGCTGGGAAAAATGAATTTCCACATGCAGAAAAATAAAACTAGATCTTTATCTCTCATTCTATACAAAACTCAAGTTCAAATGGATCAAGAACCTCAACATGAGCTCTGAAACCCTGAAACTGCTAGAGGAGAAAGTAGGGAGCATGAGTCAGGCACAGGTAATTTTATGAATAAGATTCTGGTAGTACAGGAAATAAGACCATCAATCAAAAAAATGGGAAAGTAAGAGCAAAAAGAAAAACCAAAAAACAAAAACAAACAAACAAACAAACAAAAACATCAGCCAGTACAGCAAAGGAAACTGCAAAGTGAATTTATGAGAGGATTTGTGTCAAAAATACAAAGTGTTCATAAAAAACTGAGTGTTAAGAAAAGTAATCTTTATATAGAAGACGGAGGCATGCTGATATGTTTATTATTAAATATTTAAGGAAGGAGAATATGGAAGTAACTAGTATGGGATCCATAATATAAAGTTTTAGAATGGGTTTGCTGGATGGCTCAAAAAGAAGAGAGGGAAAAAAAATCAATCCCAATTCAAACTTACACTTTTTTCTGCTACACATTTCCATCATACATCACTTTCCACACCAGACGTGAACAGTGTTTTCCACACACCACTCAAGCTATGTTGTGGTAGGGGACATTAGTGGGGTACCCTAATCCAATTCAGCTATGAAACTACATAACTGAGGTTAGCATCAGATCTCGCAAGCTGGGAGCTCAGTCTCTATGACTGACCCTCTTTTCAGCTTAAGATGCAGGCAAAGGCCAGGGCTGGTTTTTACTTGTGAAACTGTGGCACATTGTGCCTCCTAAACTAATTTTTTTGTGTCAGATAATCCACTTACCCAGAAAATGCTCCCAAGAGCTTTCCGTTTGGTACATGGCTTGAGTATGGGTTTTTTTTTTTCTCTCTCTCTCTCTCCCTTTCTTTTTTTCTTATATAAATCTTCCATAGGCCCTCTCTTGCTTAAAAGATATTTCTCTCTTAATGCACAGGTAGATAGTGTGCTAATAACTCAACAAATTTCTATTTGTAACTCTCTGACATCACTCAAGTAAAACTGTGAGCTAAAAATTAACTGGAGCCAGCGGGTTACAGAACAGACAATGTTTTCATCCTCTAAAATCAGACTAAAAGATTAGCAGCCATGGTTAATTGCTGTTGATCTCAAGAGACTTCCATTTTATTTCATTGAAGACACCTGAGTTTGTTCATAAAAAACAAACTATACTCAGAAACTGGCATGGTGGTGGTAAATGATAGCACATTTTGAACCACTGCCAGCATTTCAAAGGAAAAAAAAAGCACCTGCTACTAATAAAAGCACAAGAGACTCAGCATCTGCCAAGATATTCTGCAGGATAGAGCCTTTCAGAGGCCCTCTGTGGCAGGCTCCTGTCCTGTTCCCTGTTTTCTCCCTCTTCCGATGTCCATCTTTTTTGCCTGGAATCTAACCAGCCACGTCCAGTTAGATGTTCCTATATGGAACTCAAAAATGTTTCAGTAAGGGAAAGAAAGAGGGGTGCTGGAGAGATGAGTCAGTGGTTAAGAGCACATGCTGTTAGTCCAGAGGATCCCAGTTCAGTTCCCTGCATCTGTGTCAGGTGGATCAGGAGCATCTGTAGGGATCTGATACCTTTGACCTCCCTGGGGACCTGCAGTCACGTGCACATGGCCACGTGTAGGGACACACCCTACACACAATTAAAAATAATTAAATGAAATCTTTAAACAAAGTGGCAATTCCGCACCAGAGTCTAGCCCCACAGAGATCACTGATGAAAACTACAGCTGATCTGAATGCAGAGAACAAACAAGTGGCCATGTGGTCATTTGTCCAGCCCCAAGGAATTCACCTACAACAGCCTGCACCCAAGGGTCAGCAAACACTGAGAAAGAGGAGGTAGAAAAATTGTAAGATCTAAAGAGACAAGATGTCTGCAGTGAGATTTCCTCTCCTAGAAATGTAGGGAAGCTATACTCATGAAGTTACAGCAACATGGCTACCTGAACAGGGATAAAACCAGGAGGCATGCTGACATCGAAGGGAGAAATCCCAGGGGCCCTGCACAAAGAATTACAAGCAAATAAGGACTACTGAGAGTAGCAGAAAGTAACCTTTCTCAGGGAAGATCCACACCACCCAACTGGTTATCCAAAACCAAGTGGTCAGCCCTGAAATCATATACATATAAGTAACATTGTATACACACACACACACACACACACACACACACACACACACGAAGAGGCCAGAGGCCCTGAATTTGAGACAGAGCAAGAAAGGGATAAATAAAATGAAATAGAAGGAGTAAAAGGAAAATGTAAAATGATATAATTAAATTTCAATTTTTCTTCTTTTTATATTTTTATATTAATTAGTTTATTCACTTTGTATCCCACTGTAGCCCCCATTCCTCATTCCCTCCCAATCCCACCTTCCCTCCTTCACATTCTACCATGCCTTTTCCAAGTCCACTGATAGAGGAGGTCCTCCACCTCTTCCCTCTGACCCTAGCCAATCAGGGCACATCAGGAGTGGCTGCATTATCTTCCTCTGTGACCTGGTAAGTCCGACCCCATCAGGGGGAGATGATCAAAGAGCCAGCCCCTGCTCCCATTACTAGAGAACCCACTTGGAGACTGAGCTGCTATGGGCTACATCTGTGCAGGGGTTCTAGACTATTTCCAAGAATGGTCTTTGGTTCAAGTATCAGTCTCAGAAAAGAAGCCTGTACCCAAAATTTTGGTTCTTTTGCTGGCCTTGTAGGGCTCCTGTCCCCTCCAGGTCTTTCTCTCTTCTTCTTTCATAAGATTCCCCGCACTCTGCTCAAAGTTTGGCTATGAGTCTCAGTATTTGTTTTGATACCCTGCTGGGTAGAGTCTTTCAGAGGCCCTTTGTGGTAGGCTCCTGTCCTGTTCTCTGTTTCTTCCCTCTTCCGATGTCCATCCATTTGCCTTTCTGAGTGAGGATTGATCATCTTACCCAGGGTCCTCCTTCTTGCTTAGCTTCTTTAGAGTATAGATTTTTGTATGTTTATCTTATATTATATGACTAATACCCACTTATAAGTGAGTATACACCATGTGTTTCTTTCTGCTTCTAGGATACCTCACTCAGGATGATCTTTTCTAGCTCCCATCATTTGCCTGCAAATTTCATGTTTTCCTTATTTTTAATTGCTGAGTAATATTCCATTGTGTAAATGTACCACAATTTCTGTATTCATTCCTCAGTTGAGGGACATCTGGGTTGTGTCCAGATTATGGCTATTATGAATAAAGCTGCTAAGAACATGGTTGAGCAAATGTCCTTGTTGTGTACATGAGCATATTTTATATATCCTATATCTGACAGAGGGCTAACATCCAGAATATATAAGAACTCAAGAAGTTAAAACCCAACAAATCAATTAAAAAATGGAGTACAGAGCTAAACAGAGATTTCCTTATAGAGAAATATCGAATGGCAGAGAAACACTTAAAGAAATGCTCAATGTCTTAGTCCTTAGATCAGGGAAATGCAAATCAAAACAACCCAGAGATTTGACCTTACATCCATCAGAATGGCCAAGATCAAAAACTCAAGTGACAATATGTGCTGGAGAGGATGTGGAGAAAGGGGAACCCTCCTCCATTGCTGGTGGGAATGTAAACTTGTACAACTTTGGAAATCAATCTGGCACTTTCTCAGACAATTAGGAATAGTGCTTCCTCAAGATCCAGCTATACCGCTCCTAGGCATATATCCAATTTAAAAAATAAATAACATTTAAAATTAGAATTTAAAAACAACACAGAACCTAGCATGGTTGCATGAATCTTTAATTCCAGCACTCAGGAAGCAAAGACAGGTGAATATGTGTGAGCTAGAGGCCAAGCCTGTACATAGTGAATTCCAGGCCAGCCTACCACCTATAAAAAAGACAGATAGATAGATAGATAGAAAGATAGATAGATGATAGATAGATAGATAGATAGATAGATAGATAGATAGATAGACAGACACAAACAAAAATAAACACCACCAAATACAAATGTTCTGTGGGTTGAAATTTCTTATTAGGTAAAGATACTTGCTGACTGATGGCCTGTGTTTAATTCCTGAGATTCACATAGTGGAAGGAAAAATGCCTACTTCCATAAGTTGTCCTCTGACACATATGCCATGGCACATATGTATATACACACACACAAAGACACATATAAGCACACAATAAATAAATAAATAAATAAATAAATAAATAAATAAATAAATAAATAAATAAACAGATCTGCCATAGCCAATGTCCTAGCACAGGTCACACCTCCATTACCCTGGAAGAGTCTGGTGTGCCCAGCTGACCCTAGTCCATCCATAGCTTATGGAATTTCCACTCCTAGCCTGGTTGCACATCCTGGCGTCCACCTGACCTCAGCTCCTTTCTACCCTCTCCAAGCGCCAAGCCCAGCCCAAGCGGCACATCCTGTGCACAGGCATCATCTGGTGAGTCCGCCTGCACTGTTCCCAACATCATGTCTTAACCAGGCAGCATATCCCGTCAGCTGATCTCATTTGGTGAGCCCATGAATCCTAGCCTGCCTGCACTGTATCCACCCTCCAAGCCTCTTCTGGGATACACGTTTGTGCCCAAGCTGGTGCGTCCCTGGAAGCTTGTCTGCCTTGCCATCTCCAGTACTCAGGCTTAGCCTCCTTCAAACCTAGCTTGGGAATGCCTTTTTTAGTACTTTTCTATTGCTATCATATCCATGACAAAAACAAACAAACAAACAAACAAACAAACAAAAAACTTAAAAAGAAACCTCTTAAGGTCAATTTAGAGTATCAGGGTATAGCTGAGAACATACATCTTGATCCAAAATTTGGAGGGAAAAAGGAAAAGACAGTGGGAATAACACAAGCCTTTTGAAGCCTTTTGAACCCCCAAATCCTGCCCCCAGTGACACACTTCCTCCAACAAAGTCATACTTCCTGATCAGTCCCAAATAGTCCCACTAACTGGAGAACAAGTATTCAAACCTATGAGTCCACTGGGGTTGTTGTCATTCAAACCCAAGACCCCTGACCATCCTCACCCTCCCAAACATAGCCTGGGTAGCGCAGCTTGCACACCAACTCCAGCCTATCTAGCCATTTATCCCATTCACATTCTTTCTTGTTTACTGCTAAATTGGAATCACCCCCTGTCCTTCCAATTCAAACTCAACACTGAGTATCTGAAGAATAATTCACTCGCCAACTTTTCATAGCTGATCATAAATCAAACAAACTTGGGCAACAATAAAAACAGAAGCAAACTTCCACTCAAAGAAAGCATGCTGCAATCTTATGTCAGACATACAACCAAAGAAATGAATCTACATGTCCAGGTCCCAACACAAAACCACAAACAATATTAAAGGCCAAGAAATCATGCCTCACTCCCAATCCACCAATGATGTAAAAATATTCCCCAGTGAGATTTAAGCAGATGAACTTCAGGATACAGAACTTAAACCACAAACTTCATCAATGAATTCAAGGTGTTTAAGGAAATAAGAAGAAGCAGATCAATTAACTTAGAGTACATGGCCCCCCAAATGAATATTCTTTGTTTATTTGTGGTTCACAATTCTAAATCTTTAGATATCGATATTTAATCATACGAATGAGAAGTGAAGGGGGAAGGGTGGAAGCAAGAAGAAACTCTACCTAGGGAGGTAGTAGGACATAGAAGCTGGGAAGTGGGAAAAGCAGAGAACAACAACAGGGACTTTATCTTGGGAGGGGGAAGGGAGAGCAATTCTGACAGAGAGAGTGGGAAGAGGGAGGGAGGAGAAGTGAAGAACACTAAGCACTACTGAAGAAGCCACAGGGAAGCATGTGTTAAATATACATGTAATGTATATGTGGACATATATGTGTGCATATATACTATATATATATGAAACCCTACCTAAAAATAAATAAATGTATATATGCATATGTGTGTCCATATATACATATACACATATATAATTTAAATGAAATTATGCTATTTGGGGTAATAAATGGGTGGATAAATTGTAAGAGCCAAAGGACCAGAGCATCTGCTACAGGATACCATCTTCTAAAAATGACAGAAAGTTAGACCCAAGAAATCTTAAAAATATAGTAGACTAAGTAAGACCCAAAGATAATACCACTTGATTTCCCAACAGAAGACTATGGAATTCTCATGGGATACGGCCACTACATGAAGAGCTACAGGTAACCAATAGCTGCTAAGAGGGGGGAGATTCAGTCCCCTTATCTATTCCTAAATTAACAGATAGAAATACATAAACATTCATATGACTAACACCAAGTAGAATCAGTAAGTTGTACATATGTATGCATACATATGTAACAATAATAACTAAAGAAGAAGTTAGGAAAGTGAGAGAGAGAGTAGGGAGATGCTGATTTTGAAGAGAGGATGTTGGGTGAAAATGACGTCAAAGATGTACTCGTTTATGAAGCTGTCAAAAGTAAGTAAATAAATGTAATTTTAAGTGAAAACAAATGGTTTCATGGCTTGCCAATGCCCATTTAGCATAAAAAGTCCCAACACCTTGCCAAGCAATTATGAAATAAGTGGTCTGCTTTATCTCATGTTAGTTTGTCAATCTCTTCATCTCACAACTCCTTAGCAAGCTTTCTATAGATTCCAAGAAGACCATGGCAAAACTTCCTGATGAAGAAAACGTATTTCCTGTCTCTTTGGTACACACACCAGCTACTTTGATTGGCAATCAACAACCCAGCTCTCCTCTCTCTGGACTCTTTTTCATATTGTCACTAGCTTAAACCCATCTATGTGACAAGGTCCCAGACAGGTGCTGCCATCTTGACCAAATCCTGCCTTCTCCTCCCCGCTGTGGTTGTTCTACATTGCTTGCACTTTGTCTCCTGTTAGCATCGTATTCATCTACCTCCCTACAGTCCCAGGATTCTGCTACATGGAAGGGCTGGGCCTTTAGCACATGTGTAAATGTCTTTCCCTCCTCAGTACTCTGCATAGATCCTGGCATACGATTAGTATTCTTTGGTGACTTTGAGCACTTCAATTATTAGGATGATGAATTCAGCCTGATCATGACACCATCCTTTCTACATTTTTAATGTCATTTACTCAGACTAAAATTGTACTCTTTGCAATGTCACTGTCCATTTCTTAGTCTCATCCAGCACTACCTCCTCTCTCTCCCTACGCATTCATCACTCCCTGATATGTCCCACAAACATGTAAAGTTGTCAGGCCTTAAGACCATCACACATATTTTTACTCATCTCTAAAACTCACTTCCTCACATTATATACATGATCTACAATTTCTGACATTTCAGGTTTCAATACAAAAAGCCACATCCTCAGAAGTCTCTTTGAAGTATAAATCCATCTGGGTAATGTCAGGAACCAGGTGTAGACCAATGGGGTAAAATGTTCATAAAGGGCTATAAACAGGAGTATAAATGGAGGTTAGACACTAAGGAGAGACAGAGACAATGCAGTTGCTCATGGCCAGTGACAACAGGAGGAAGCCTGAAGCAGGAGGAATGGACTATATCTAAGAACCTAAACAGGAAAGGTGCAAACAGAGGGACGCCTCAAAATGTCAGCAGCAGGCTAGACATAGTGGTATGCTTTTAGTCCTAGCAGTTGAGAGTTGACCCCAGTGAGTTTGAGGTTAGCCTGATAGTGAAATTCAGGAATACAGAGATATATAGTGATAACCTGTCTAAAAAACAAATTAGTGTCATCCAGTACAGCATTTCACTCAAGCAGAAGATGTTATAGGGATCTGATAAACAATACCCAGCCCGACTCTACTCCCGTCTGGAAAGCAAATTTATGGCAGAGAGTGGAGAGATCTTCAGGGAGCCCCACACTGATCAGGCATCCAGGGTTAAGGAGGGGTGAAAGAAGGAAGCTGGCATAAACAGCTACCCACAACACCACTCAGTCTAAAGAGACTCACCTGGCTTTCTGTTTCCCATCATCTCATTCTTTTTCTTCTTAGTAGTCAGCAAAATTTCCACTTCTATATTTGCCTTTGGGATTATTTTCTATAATCCAACTAAGTCTATAATTCCAAGTGTGAGTCTCATGGGCACAATGCCATGAGCCTTGTTTCATGAGCACATTATGGCTTCCCCAGAATCTAGCCTATTGAAGATGCTAAGTATTTGCCATGTGATGGATTTGTCTGCAATATTGACATGTGTTATCTTCAGGCATGTACTGCATATGTAATTATACATGTAGAAATCTTAGCTTTTAAGTCTATGAAGTTAAGAAATGCCAGAACATTTCTTTGGTCAAGTCGATAGCAAGAAACTTGCTTTCTGGTGCAAAGACTTAAACTCTAACTTCAAATACAGTGGACTATATTCTAAAACTGATGGGGAAAACAAAACTTTCCTATTGCTTCCCCATGAAAACACCAAACTAGATGTGCTATGAGCCATCACATTATACTAAATTGTTCTCTTCTTCCATCCACAGTGCAGATTTAAGTCAAGTGGAAGTATTCCACTTCGAACTCTGATCTTTATAACACCACCGTTGCTCTTACCCCTTCCAATGAAGAAAGGTACTAGAAAACTCTAGCCATAACATATATTTCCCAAACATATATTTCTCTAGGGCCTGTAGTAATGTTGTGAGAAATCCGTACACAAAATTTTTTAAATTAAATTCTTCATAACTTCATGTTACATTACATCCTAGTTTCATTTATATTGCTGTGATTTAAAAAAACAATACCCTGACTGACCAAAAGGAACTAGGGAAGGAAAAGGTTTATTTGTTTTGGCTTACATTTCAGCTTATATTCTATAAATTTTGAGAAGTTGAGGCTGTAATTTAAGGTACCATATCCACAAACAAGAACACATCCTTGTTTTCTTGCTCGTTTTCTTCATTCAGAGACTAGCCTAGGGACTGGTTTCACCCACAGTGGGCTGTATCTTTCTATATCAACTAGAAATCAAGATAATGCACAACTTATCAACTTGATCTGATCTAATAATTTCCCATGAAGACTCTCTTCGCAGGTGCTTCTAGGATATACCAACTTCACAGTTAAAGTTGAGCAGCATATATATTAATACATTTCTACACCGTTGTATTTGACATATAAGCACAAATGTCCACACTTTTCCTCCATTCACTGCATAATCATAGTTTAATGGGTAGCAAACAATTTTTCATTTAGCATTTTACACAGTATGATTCCAGATACTTCCCTTCAGTTCCTCAAATGACTCATGAACTATGTTCTTTCCAACCACAGGAACTATTCACTTCCTCCTTTTTATTGTAAAATGTACCTTTCTTCCTCCAACTAAGTCTATGAACAAAAAGGTTAATAATTAGGCCATGGTGATTATGAGAAATACTTAAAATGCATAAAACTACATTGTATATGGCTCAGAACATAGCAAAGGCTCAATAAACGCTATTATCATCATCATAAATTATTTCTTCATTTCCAAATTATCTGCTGCAATGACTAAGTCTTAGTGCCAAGTCGATGACAGTTGGAATCATCAAGAGATAGCACTTATGGGTATGCCACTCAGGGAATTTCTAGAAAAGTTTAACTGAATAGTGAAGACCCACCTTGAATGTAGGTGGTACCATCTCATGGGCCAGAAATCCTAAACTGAATAAATAGGGAAGAAACCATGGGTACCAACATTCCTCTCTGTGCTCGCTGGGGGAAGGTGCAGCCTCCTGCCGCCATGCCTTCTTCCAGTAATTACCTACAATCAATCCTTCCTTCCCTAAGTTGCTGTTGTTGGGTATTTGGTCCCAATGGCTAAAAGTATAATAAATGCACCTACAGGTCTCTGTGCAAGTAACACTCCCACTCCATAAAGTTTCCATGTCTCCTAGATCGGTTACCCTTATCATAGTCATGTATAGGAATTGTTTCCCTTTCTACACAGAATTACTTAAATTGTTAAACAAAAGGCACACAAGTAATACAGATATCTAAGGAAGAAAATTTCATGAGGATTGTTCAGCAAATGCACAAATTATTGGTCACTCTTGTATGGTATTTCTAGAAAATTGTTTTGGACTTAGAAGATACTAGAGGAAGAGAAGAACAGCCAATTCTCTTTTTCTCCGCCCATGTCATGATAATCACCATGTTTACATCAGCTCCTCCCTGATGACTCTTTGAAGACCTTTCAAGATAGACAGTTCAGGGAACTGATGAATCAAAAAGCCACATGAGCACAAGTTCCAATTCTCAGAATCACAGGAAGGCCAGAGCCCAAGGATGCATATTTCAAATCATGACTATCCTGTGGATGTGCATAAAATAAAAGAAAACATCTTATGAAGTGTTTACCTCTTTTTCAAACTCATATGCTGACGTTCTCATTCCAGTGTGCTTTTATTCAGAAGTAGAGAATTTGGAGGTACCTAAGTTCACATAATGCTGTGAGCGAGGGGTTCTCATGACGAGAGTGTAAACCCTTTTGCTACCCTGTAAGTATGGCAAGAGGACAGTTGTCTTCAAGAGAGAGGACAGGCTCCTGGAAGCCAAGCACGCTAGCACAAGAGAGAATAAATGTTTGGTATTTAATTCATCGATACCCTCATATTTTATTACAGAAGCTCAAGCATGCTCATGGTCTCCTATTGAAAACTACAGTGAGATATTCTTTATTGTAAGTATGTGATCATGGGCCCTTCAGCTTTATTAGAGAGTTTCCAATATAGTTGGTAAGCCCAAGTCTCCATGCATAATTCTCCAAAAAGTGAAAAATGCTATATGGCCACCATAGTATTTCCTATTGCAGGACACACACACACACACACACACACACACACACACACTCACACACACACGCACATTGTATTTCCCAGCCTCCCTCGTATTTTAATTGAAGTCAGATGGATGCATTCCAGCCTATAGAATTCAGGCAGCAGTTATACAAAGACTCTCAAATGTGCCCCAGAGAATATTCCGTGTTTACATCCACAGTCTCCTTGCTACGAGTTTTTGAACATCTACTGTTGCCTAACACTTACGTGGCAAAAGCTTGCTTTCCAGGTTGGAGCCTCTGGGAAGCAGTAGAACCTTTAGGAAGTGGGACCTAGTGAGAGGCCCTGAGGTCATTGGCAGCATGCTCTGGAGGGAAACTGTGGCCCATTCCCTTCTTCTTCCTCTTTGGCTTCTTGACTATGAAGGGAGCAGTTTATTCCACCCTAGGTTCCACTGGAGCCATAAAAGAAATGGGTCTCACAGCCAAACATTAGGCACAGCTCAGGGAATCCTGCAGAAGATGAGGAGGAAGGATTGCAGGAGCCACATAAAAACCCACAGAACCAACCAATCTGGGCTCATAAGGGCCCACAGAGACTGAACTGACAGTCACAGAGCCTGCATGGGTCTGCGCTCCATCCTCTGCATATATGTTACTGTTGTGTTGCTTGGTGTTCTTGTGGGGCTCCTAATAGTGGGCAGGAGCTGTCTCTGATTCTTTTGCCTGCTTTTGGGACCCGTTTCCTCCCATTTGGTTGCCTTGTCTATCCTTAATAGGAGGGGATGAGCCTAGTCTTTTTTTTTTTTTTTTTTTTTTTTTTTTTTTTTTTTTT
>NW_026591643.1:5417336-5420598 GCF_907164565.1 Psammomys obesus | reverse complement strand
TTTTTTTTTCTTTTTAGTTACATTTTGTTAACTCCGTGTCCCAGCTGTATCCCGCTCCCTCATTCCCTCCCCAACCCCACACTCCCTCCCTGGTCTCCTCACTTCTGCTCGGATGTGGCCTGTGGTAGCTCAGTAACCAAGTAGTTTTCCAAAGTAAGGGGGACACGGACTATTTCTAACAGGATCTCAAGGGCAGGCTGTTTGACACCTCCCCCCAGGGGAGGAGCAGTCTGTTAGGCCACAGAGGAGGACTTTGCAGCCAGCCCTGAAGATACCTGATAAAACAGGGACAGATGAAAGGGGAGGAGGTCCTCCCCTATCAGGAGCCTAGTCTTATTGCAACTTTATATAACATGTTTGGTTGATATCTCTGGGAACCCTGCCCTTTTCTAAAGGTAAAAAGAGCAGGTGTATATCTGAGGGAGAGAGAAAGTGGGAGTGGGAGACTGAGAGGAGAGAAGAGGAGAAGAGGAAGGGAAAGCTGCAGTCAAGATGTAATATATGAGAGAGGAATAAAAGAAAAAAGAAGGAAAGAAAAGAAAAAAGAACAGAACAGAAAAGAAAAGAAAAGAAAAGAAAAGAAAAGAAAAGAAAAGAAAAGAAAAGAAAAGAAGGCCAGGAAAGACGGCGCATTCCTTTAATTCTAGCACTAGGGAGGCAGTGCACTTTTAAATATATATATATTTATTACAGTTTACTCACTTTGTATCCATGCTGTAGCCCCCTCCCTCACTCCCTCTCAATTCCATCCTCCTCCCTCTTCTCCTCCCATTCCCCTTTCCCAGTCCACTGATAGGGGAGGTCCTCCTCCCTTTCCATGTGACCCTAGCCTATCAGGTCTCACCAGGACTGGCTGCATTTTCTTCCTCTGTGGCCTGGTAAGGCTGTTGTTCCCACTCTTTTTTTTTTTTTTTACTTTCTTTTTTTTTTTATTAATTACACTTTATTCATTTTGTATCCCCCCATAAGCCCCTCCCTCCTCCCCTGCCTATCCCACCCTCCCTCCCCTTTCTGCATGCATGCCCCTCCCCAAGTCCACTGATAGGGGAGGTTCTCCTCTTCTTTCTGATCTTAGTCTATCAGTTCTCATCAAAAGTGGCTGCATTGTCCTCTACTGTGGCCTGGTAAGGCTGCTCCCCCCTCAGGGGAAAGTGATCAACAAGCAGGCCAATCAGATTATGTCAGAGGCAGTCCCTCTTCCCATTACTATGTAACCCACTTAGACATTGAACTGCCATGGGCTACACCTGTGCAAGGGTTCCAGGTCATCTCCACGAATAGTCCTTGGTTGGAGTATGAGTCTCTGGGAAGTTCCCTGTGTTCAAATTATCTTGTTCTGTTGCTCTGCTTGTGGAGTTCCCGTCCCCTCCAGCTCTTACTATTTCCCACTTCTTACATAAAATTCCATTCACTCTGCCCATCAGTTGGCCATCAGGCTCAGCATCTGCTTTGACAGTCTATACTGCAGAAGCTTTCAGAGGCCCTCTGTGGCAGGTTCCAAGGTTGTTTCCTGTTTTCTTCTGGCTTTCAGAGGCCCTCTGTAGCGGGTTCCGAGGTTCCTCAAGATCCAGCCATACCACTCCTAGGCATATACCCAAAAGAGGCACAAGTACACAAAAAGGACATTTGCTCAACCATGTTTGTAGCAGCTTTATTTGTAATAGCCAGAAGCTGGAAACAACCCAGATGCCCCTCAACTGAAGAATGGATGCAGAAACTGTGGTACATCTATACAATGGAGTATTACTCAGCAATGAAAAATAAGGAAATCATGAAATTTGCAGGTAAATGGTGGGACCTGGAAAGGATCATCCTGAGTGAGTTGTCCCAGAAGCAAAAAGACACTCACGGTATATACTCACTCATATAAACATACAATATAGAATAAACCCACTAAAATCTGTACATCTAAACAAACTAAGCAAAAGAGAGGACCCTAACTAAAATGTTCAATCCCCATCCTGAAAGGCAAAGAGGATGGACATCAGTTGTTCCCACTCTTAATGCTACCGGAGATACCTGCCATTCGTTACACCTCAAAGAAATGAGAATTAGTTATTTTCTTAAGTCCAGATACTTAAAGGTTAACAATTTGCAGACGCCTATCCTTGTACTTTCTAGATGCATTTGAAAACATGGGTTAGAATGCTAGAAAAAGAAAGGAAAGAATCCAAGAATCCAAGGTTTCAGGCCCACCTCTTTCCTCAATATACACAGTGAGACTAGAACGTCACAGGCTCTCTAGCCCCAAATTACTCATCTGTGTTACTTACACATGAGGTCAGAATAGATGACCGCTGGTTTCCCCATCTTTATCTGGAAGCTGAAGTCAATGTTTCATTACAGCCTTCTCTCCCACACATAGACAAGGCTCTCTATGCATTAGTGAATCATGTTGTTTCACAAAAAAACAAAACAAAAACAAACCAGACTATACCTAGAGTGACCATACATATTTTACAGTTTGACTGGGACAGCCCCCTTTTACACCTATGTCCTCAATGTGACTCAGTGTGCTTACCGCAAGAGCCCTGTTTTATGCCTCCTCTTGGACAGACTGAAGCAGTGAATCACCAAGTGAACTGATGTTGTTCACCGGAGTGTAGATGGGGGGTTACTCACGGAGTCACAGATGACTCAAAGGCAACAGTTTCACCGAAAAGCTCGCCCCAGCCATCATAAGTGTTGGGTCATCCCTCAGGGATGTACAAGATCAGCCAGCTGGACCCATCAGAGTCTAGTCTCCCAACACTGCGACACAGCCTCGTGGGGGTGGGAAGGTGTGTATCTTTATTTTGCTTTTCTTCCCCTCTCGCTTCCAGATAGGGCAGCAACAAGTCTATTTTGTACACTGGCATACCCAAAGCAGAACACTTGGCCCACAGAGCATCTCAAAGCAGTGCTAACTTATAATATGAATATATTATGATCAAAGAAGGCAAAAAAAAAAAAACAATTTACTCGTTTTATGTACAAAGCACAATTATATCCACGGCATTTAAATTACATGGAGGGTGTTTAACAAAACATTTTTCCAAAGAAGTTTCTTACAAAGGTGATGCCTTTAAAAGGTGGTAAACACTATGTTCAAGCTCTCTGGAAAATTATAGTTGGACGCTCAACTTTAAGTGATACGAAAGCCAGCAAGACTTCTTTCCACGCATTTCATGTGGAACTCCCAGGTAAAGCTGAAACCAATCGTTTCTCCATCCATTACACACACACACACACACACACACACACACACACACACACACACACA
>NW_026591643.1:5400498-5417326 GCF_907164565.1 Psammomys obesus | reverse complement strand
ACACACACACACACACACACACACACACACACACACACACACACACACACACCAAGTGTGGGAGCGTGTTTTCTCGCACCATTTTCAGGAACTAGACTCAATGCACCTCCAACAGCGAGCTGATAGATGTCAGGCAGACCACCTCATCCTTATGGGCCTCAGTCCCCCCCAACCACTTGGACAGCCTAAACTGAGCCCCAGACTGCAGAGCGGAGGCTCCAGGTATGTTTTAAGAACTTGGTGGCAAAGCTTCAGAGGTGTAGCTTCACTCATAGCCACAAACTAGTAACAGCAAAAGCAGGAACTCTGCTATCTGAGCTCTTCCCTCTCAGAGAGTCAAAAGGTGCCCTGACAACTGCTAAAATGATGTTTAGATGTAAGGATCTCACTGATTTTCCTATTCCTGCGTGCAGATGTGCCAGAGAAGGAAGAACCCTCGAGGCTGCAGGGCAGGGATGTAAGCTTTAGTCACAGGCTTCGCCAAACTTAGGTATGGCCTAAAGAGGATCCTGGGAGTCCAAACCCTGGAACTTGCCCAAGTGAGACAGGGCATTCCAGGCAGCCTGGGTCCCCAGTAAACTCACAGGCCCCAATACACAAAGGCTGCATTGTCAGTTTGGAACAAAAACCTTATTCAAGTCCTCTCCAATTGGCACCACCTAGCCAAAAGTGTGACTTTGGGCATGTTCCTCCCCTCTGTAAGCCTCAGTTTCCCTGCTACTTTACAAAAGAGGTCCAGCAGTCCAGACCACAGGCAGGCTGGCAAACAACACCCTACCTGAGAAGAGACTTCATTACTTCCCAAGCACAGGCACAGCTCCTGAGGCCCTGGAATGCTTAGAGGAGCAACTACTGTGAACGACTCCAGGGCAGACACAGAGGGAGAGGCTGCCAACACACCCCATGCACACCCACAGGGCTCTTACTTGCTGTCCCTACCCTGCGAAGCCTGGCCTTATTTTGAGCTGGTGTAATCTGCCAATACACTGGAGCAATGATGCATTTCCATCATCCATTGGTGACATGGCTCAAGCCAAGGACTCCAGGCTCTGTGAATTCCAAACCTTGTAAGTTTCATTTACTTCCTGGGCCTTGGATGTCTCAATTACTTCTGCAGTGTTAAGAGCCTCTGTTCTTCCTCTGGGAAGGAATATTTCAACTCAAAGGAAGTAGAAACACATCAGCTCCCTTTGACTCTTAGGTATTCAATAGCTTGTAGATGTAAGCTAATTATAATGCACACAGCATCCAACAAAACTTACCACACCTCTCTCTATTCACAAGGCCCTTCTTCCTCTACCGCGAAACTTCACTCTCTCCCAGATTCTCCCCTGGACTCCCTTACTTGGCCTTCCACACTCAGGCAGCTAGTTAGCCAAGAAGCTCTTCAGATTGAATTTGTAGGTTCCTCTCACAGTCCATGGCTCCAAACTTCCTGCAAGTCCCTGTCAACCTGTTAGGGAGGCTCTTATGAAGAGATGAAATGTTAGCACAATGCATCCTCCAGCCCTGCAGGAAATGACTTGGGTTAGTCTTACAGCCTAGCTTACTCCCTAGAATCTATGTCTTGTTATAAGTAGAACAGCATCATTAAAGCGGGAAAATTACCTTAATCAATAAACTGCCACTGAGCTAGGAATACTTGGTAGGAAGAAATAGGTTGGGATTTCCCACAGAGCAGGGCCTAGAAGCTGGTATGGTAGATTCTGGATCCTATGGAATTAAGTGGAGTGTGGTGCTAGGCACACCTTATGTGGTGTCACGACAACACCGCACCCGTGTCACCAGGACATGGGGGAACAGCTTCATAACTGCTGTGAAGACTGTGACTGACGAGATGTGCTGGATGCCATCCTGTGGCCTGCTAGATTGCCTCTGCCTTGTTCTTCCAAATGAAACAAGTCACTCTGTGAATGTTTGACTTTCTCCTTGCTCTTTTAAGTGTGGCTCTTGGAAAAACAGCATCGGTATGCCCCAAGAATTTCTTAGAAATGCAGTTACCTCCACCCAGCCTGTGAGAGTTAGAATCTGCATGCTTAGAAACTCCCTGAACAATTCTCACATGCACCAGTATAGTTGGAGAGTCAGGAGTATACATAAACCAATGACAGGTCAGCGGTCACATAGACCAGGCACAGCAACGAACACCAGCGCTTACCTCTTTGTAGACAGAATCACTATTGTGTATGTATTTCTTCTTATTTTTTCTAGTTTCTGTATAGCGTAATGAGAACCAGACCAGGACAGCCATGCTGAGGCCTGAGAGGCAAAGCTTTACTCAGGGTGCAAACTGCCCCAGGGGAAGGGAATGTAGCTCCACCAAAAAATTAGTTTGGGGTTTTATATGGTGCTTTTAGTTGGTGGGAGTGTGACAGGAGAGCATTAAGGGAAAAAAAAAAAAAGGAACTGTCCCAGGCAAAAGGGACTGCAATAAGTAAAATTTTTAACAGGTGGCCTCTGGCCATTAAGATTACAGGAGCTGTTCTGCTAAGAGAAGGAGCCAGCAGGATTCTGAGAAGTATAGAATGCTCATTTTTCCATATCCTGAAGGGCCAGTCATCTTGATGTCTAGAGTGACTCCATTTTGAATCAAGGATCTAGGCCAGCCCAACAGTTTCCATCTTTAATTCCTAATGACAGCATTACTAATATTCTCCAGGAAACTCAGTAAACAAAGAAATTAAGACCCATTTTAACCTAAAATTAGCTCTCAGTCTCAGTGCAACACAACTTTCCTGTTTGTTTAAGTGCATTCACACTTCATTTTTGACCCCACATTGCTGGCCAAGCTCTATCACATCAAAAGAAGGGAGAGAGTAGAAGGCAAAACCAGGCAGTCTGAGAGATGGAGGTTTTCCTGTTTCTGTAGAACCTGAAAGCTAGGTCAGTTTTGTTCTCCTGGACTCTCCATGATAATGTACAGAAACCAAAGCTGGACTCACAGGAGGAGAATGAGGCCAAGATGGCATTGTTCAGCCTTGGCTGTCTCCAGCTCTCCAAGGACAGACGATCATTTAGGTTTTGATCAAATTAGCAGGACCAAACTCCTAGCATAACAGCTTCTCTCCCATTTCCCCAGGGTTTGCAGTCTGTCCAGCTACTGGTCAGCTATGTCGACATTTCATGAGCTGAAGAGTAAAAGGGATACCTGGGAAAGTAACTTTATAGAGAAAGAAAAAAGATGCACAGGGCTTGGTCACCACTGTGCACGAGGCTTAGAGAGAAAGGCTTAATTCCATTTCTATTTATTCTCATTCCCTGGAAAGAGGTAGTGAAAAGTGGTACATGGTATTCAGACAAGGAAATGCTAGATTTTCCTATGACACATAGGAAACTACACATGTCAAGAAAGGAAAAATACAATTCAGTATGGTTCCAAGGTAATATCTGTAGCCTTCCCTAAGTATAGAAATTATGGGTTGTTTCTAGAACCTATTTATAAAAAGCAACACCTAAGTGTTTTGGATAAAATGCAATACAAAAAAAGAAGTCATGAATATACTTGGTAAAATTGCAACTGGGGCGTTAGCCAATGGGATAGGATATAAGAACCAGAAGGGAATGAGATCAAGAAGGCAAAAAGGGAAGAACACGGACACACAGAAGAAAGCAAAAGGAAGAGAGAAAATGACTAGAGATGGGAAGGGGAGATGGGTCTTAGCTGTCTGGATATGTAGACTGGATGGAATGATTTGCTAACATGGTGTCTAACACTTCAAAGCAACGAAGAAAAGCGCAGGCAAATTCTGAAAAATGTAAATCAGGTACCGACATTATACCTGCAGATATCCCAAGGATTCTCCACCCCACAACATCCACCTCTGAATGATACTAAAAGTAAAAATAATCATTATATACCAATGAAAGCAACTAAAATTCAGAGCGACTGAATGCTTTCCCAGATCAAAGGTTACAAGTACCTGCCCCACTTCAGGCTCTTTTCAAGTGTTTGCTTTGAAATGGAAGGAGAAGAGGACTTTAGCTTGGGTCTGTATTACGTGGGTTCCTTATAAATGGTTTTTAAATACCCACCATCTTCTCTCACTCCATCAAGGCAGGATATCGCAGGGAGACACTCTACCCAAGCTTTCCAGTTTGAAGCCCCACAAAATGGCCTCTATAGCCCCACGACCCATTGGTATCCAGCAGATGTGTACACTTGGGCATTTTTAGCTTGTCTGTGCCCCTTGCGTTCCACAGCCGAAAGCTCAATATTAAACGGCAAAGTTATCTCAGGATGTTTCATTCCCAGTAAAAATAACTGCTGTGCAAAGTGCGCTGGTGTAATCTGTTGTGCTTCACCTGTTTCCCTGCCTTGTCCATTCTCAAGTGAAAATATGTGCCCCTGCATAGCTAGGATAGCCCACCAAGGGTTTTCCCTAACCGTCTGGGTTGCCCTAACTATCTGGAGATAAATTCGTTTTCACTTCAAAGCCATGATTGCTGAGCTTACATATTTCCTAGAAATTGAAAGAAGAAAATTTAGCCCACTTTAAAGAGAAAAATGCCACTTCCTGATTCTGCTTGTATTGGAAGACGTTTCTGTAGGGCATTGTCTACTCTCACCTTCCACAATTCTCCACAAATACAGTACAATGTGCAAGTCAGATTGTACACATGAAACACTTTAACAGTGGGTTCGTAAATGAGCCACTTTCTATAAAAAGAAAACAGTTCTGCTGGGTGTTGCTGCATAAGCCTGTGATTCTAGCACTCAGGTTTCTGAGGCAAGAGGTCATGAGTTTAAGGCCAGCCTAACTACAAAGTAAATGAGTAAATCCTGTCTTAAAAATGATAAAGTAAAATAAACAACCCTCAGGTTCTGAACTTCCAAAGTGTCTTGGCTCTTTCCCCTCCACCTCCTTACTTCGCCCTCTCTGGAAATGTCACTGGTTTGTCCAAACTGTTTCCCAGAAGTTATCAGGCACCCATTCTCTCAGGGGTGTGAGAGTCTCTGTCTGCTCTATTTAGAAGACGTGTGTTTGCGTCCATGTAAAGGAAGGGCTACCATGGGAAGAAACAGCACTGGGTAACAGATACAGAAGCCAGCACACAGGCAGTTGTTGTAAAATTAGAAAAACAGTGAATAAACATATTTGTGAGTGAATGATACAAAATTGGAGTTCACCAAAATGCACATAAACTTTTTGAATCCCAAAATAATTATTTTTTGAAGATTTTCATTTTTTTAATTTTTATTAATTACAGTTTATTCACTTTTTATCTCCCCTGTACCTCCTTCCCTCCTTCCCTCCCAATCCCACCCTCCCTCTTCCCCAGCCATGTTCCTTTCCCAGTCCACTGATAAAGGAGGTCCTTCTCCCATTCCCTCTGACCCTAGTCTATCAGGGCTCATCAGGACTGGCTGCATTGTCTTTCTCTGTGGCCTGGTAGGGCTGCTCCCCCTCAGGGGATGGTGATCAAGGAGCAGGCCAATCAGTTCCTGTCAGAGACAGTCCCTGTTCCCATTACTAGGCAACCTACTTGGATACTGAACTGCCATAGGCTACTTCTGTGCAGGGGTTCCAGGCCATCTCCATGAGTGGTCCTTGGCTGGAGTATCAGTCTCAGAAAAGACCCGTGTGTATAGACTTTTTGGATCTGTTGCTCTCCTTGTGGAGCTCCTGTCCTCTCCAGATCTTACTATCTCCCACTTCTTTCATAAGATTCCGTGCATTCTGCCCAAAGTTTGGCTATGATTTTCAGCATCTGCCTAGATAACCTGCAGGGTAGAGCCTTCAGAGGCCCTCTGTGGTAGGCTCCTGTCCTGTTCCCTGTTTTCTCCCTCCTTTGATGTCCATCCTCTTTGCCTTACTGGATGGGGATTGAGCATCTTAGCCAGACTCCTCCTTCCTGATTAGCTTCCTTTGGTATATAGATTTTAGTATGTTTATCCTATATTATATGTCTAATATCCACTTATAAGCGAGTATATACCCCTGGGATATACTTCTGGGATACCTGACTCAGGATGATCTTTTCCAGTTCCCACCACTTACCTGCAAATTTCATGATTTCCTTGTGTTTTTTGTTTTGTTTTGTTTTGTTTTGTTTTATTTTTTTTAAATTGCTGAGTAATATTCCATTGTGTAGATGTACCACAATTTTGTATCCATTCATCAACTGAGGGGTATCTGAGCTGTTTCCAGCTTCTGAGTATTACAAATAAAACTGCTACAAAGATGGTTGAGCAGATGTAATTGTTGTATACTTGAGTGTCTTTTGGGTATATGCCTAGGAGTGGTATAGCTGGATCTTGAGGAAGCACTATTCCTAATTGTCTGAGAAAGCGCCAGATGGATTTCCAAAGTGGTTGTATAAGTTTACATTCCCACCAGCAGTGGAAGAGGGTTCCCCTTTCTCCACATCCTCTCCAGCATGTGTTGTCACTTGAGTTATTCATCTTAGCCATTCTGATGGGTGTAACGTGAAATCTCAGGGTCCTTTTGATTTGCATTTCCCTGATGACTAAAGACGTTGAGCATTTCTTTAAGTGTTTCTCTGCCATTCGATATTCCTCTATTGAGAATTCTCTGTTTAGCTTTATACCCCCTTTTTTATTTTATTTTTCTTATTAGTTAAATTTTGTTAACTCTGTGTCCCAGCTGTATCCCGCTCCCTCATTCCCTCCCCAACCCCACACTCCCTCCCTGGTCTCCTCCCTGCCCACTTCCAAGTCCATTTGATTCTGTTTTATCAGGTATCTTCAGGGCTGGCTGCAAAGTCCTCCTCTATGGCCTAACAGGACTGCTCCTCCCCTCGGGGGGGGGGGGGGGTTGAGGTCAAAGAGCCTGCCCTTGAGATCCTGTTAGAAATAGTCCTTGTTCCCCTTACTTTGGGAAACTACTTGGTTACTGAGCTACCACGGGCCACATCTTTTAATTGGATTACTTGGTTTGTTGGTGTTTGCCTTCTTAAGTTCTTTATATTTTGGACATCAGCCCTCTGTCAGATATAGGGTTGGTGAAGATCCTTTCCCAATCTCTAGGCTGTCATTTTGTTTTGATGACAGTGTCCTTTGCTTTACAGAAGCTTTTCAGTTTCATGAGATCCCATTTATTGATTGTCGATCTTAGAGCCTGGGCTGTTGGTGTTCTGTTCAGAAAGTTGTCTCCTGTGCCAATGAGTTCAAGGCTCTTCCCTACTTTTTCTTCTAACAGGTTTGGTGTCTCTGGTTTGTTTTTTTTTTAAATCTTTTATTTTTTTTTATTAATTACACTTTATTCATTTTGTATCCCCCCATGAGCCCCTCCCTCCTCCCCTGCCGATCCCACCCTCCCTCCCCTTTCTGCATGCATGCCACTCCCCAAGTCCACTGATAGGGGAGGTCCTCCTCTCCTTCTTTCTGATCTTAGTCTATCAGTTCTCATCAAAAGTGGCTGCATTGTCCTCTACTGTGGCCTGGTAAGGCTGCTCCCCCCTCAGGGGGAAGTGATCAACGAGCAGGCCAATCAGATTATGTCAGAGGCAGTCCCTCTTCCCATTACTATGGAACCCACTTGGACACTGAACTGCCATGGGCTACACCTGTGCAGGGGTTCCAGGTCATCTCCACAAATAGTCCTTGGTTGGAGTATGAGTCTCTGGGGTGTCTCTGGTTTTATGTTGAGGTCTTTGATCTACTTAGACTTCAGTTTTGTACAGGGTGATAAATATGGCTCTATTTGCATTTTTTTACATGTAGACCTCCAGTTAGACCAGCACCAATTGTTGAAGATGCTGTCTTTTTTCCACTGTATTGTTTTGGCTTTGGCTGTGATGTCTTTGTCACCCCTTTGATCACCAGGGTTGATTGGGCTGATCTGGCTGGTCAGGTGGGTGACCCCTTCCTCCCTCACCTCTCCATGTGTGTCCCTCCCAAAGCTGAGTACTTGTTTGAAGAGGACAACCTTCCCAGAATAGAGGAGAACCAGTCTTCAGTCAAGGGTATAGGAGTTACTGCACTCACCTGCTAGAACCTCCAAACAAGCTCAAGGCACCCCTTTTAAAAATCTTTTCTCCTCTTCAACCTGTAATTGCTCCACCTTGGCAAGATTAATATCCACTAAGTGGACTACTTGACTTGTTGCTTTTTAACTTCTTGAGTTCTTTATATATTCTGGATATTAGCCCTTTGTCAGAAATAGGGCTGGTGAAGATCCTTTCGCAGTTTGTAGGCTGTCGTTTTGTTCTGATGACAGTTTCCTCTGTTTTATAAAAGCTTTTCCGTTTCATAAGGTCCCATTTACTGATTGTTGGTCTTATAGCCTGTGCTGTTGGTTTTCTGTTCAGGAAGTTGTCTCCTGTGCCAATGAGTTCAAGGCTCTTCCCCACTTTACCTCAAGATCTAGCTAGACCACTCCTAGGGATACATCCAAAAGATGCGCAAGTATACAACAAGGATATCTGCTCAACCATCTTCATAGAAGCTTTATTCATAATAGCCAGAATCTGGAAATAACCCAGATGTCCTCCAGCTGAGGAGTGGGTGCAGAAATTGTGGTACATTTACACAATGGAATTTCACTTAGCAATTAAAAACAAGGAAATCATGAAATTTGCGGGCAAATGGTGGGAAATAGAAAAGATCATCCTGAGTGAGGTGTCCCAGAAGCAGAAAAACACACATGGTATATACTTACTTATAAGTGGATATTAGACATATAATATAGGATAAACATACTAAAATTTGTACACCTAAAGAAGGTAAGCAAGAAGGACCCTGAGTAAGATAATCAATCCTCACTCAGAAAGACAAATGGGACAGACATCGGAAGAGGGAAAAAACAGGAAACAGGACAAGAGCCTACCACAGAGGGCCTCTGAAAGACTCTACCCAGCAATGTATCAAAGCAGATGCTGAGAATCATAGCCAAACTTTGGGCAGAGTGCAGGGAATCTTATGAAAGAAGAGGGAGATAGAAAGACCTGGAGGGGATAGGAGCTCCACAAGGAGAACAAAAGAACCAGAAAATCTGGGCACAGGGGTCTTTTCTGAGACTAATACTCCAACCAAGGACCATGCATAAAGATAACCTAGAACCCCTGCACAGATGTAGCCCATGGCAGCTACATGGGCTCAGTGTCCAAGTGGGTTCCCTAGTAATGGGAGTAGGGGCTGTCTCTGACATGAATTCAGTGGCTACTCTTTGATCACCTTCCCTTGAAGGGGAATCAGCTTTACCAGGCCACAGAGGAAGACAATGCAGCCAATTCTGATAAGCTAGGGTCAGAGGAAAGGGGAGGAGGACCTCCCATACCAGTGGACTTGGGGAGGGGCATGGGAGGAAATGAGAGAGGGAGAGTGGGATTGGGAGAGACAAGGGAGGGAACTACAGCTGTGATACAAAGTGAATAAACTGTAATTAATATGTTAAAAACAAACAAAAAAACCAAATCTTTGGCTATATATTAATCATTTCCAATGTAGCCTGTAAATTTACATTAAATTGTCTTAAAAATTCCACACACAATGTATAAACAAATGCATGGAATACTGAAAGCATCTTTGCATGTATCTCCCAAGTGTTTTTTACCACCTTCTTCTTCTCAGATGGTATATGCTTTCCAATAGTCAGTCTTTGTGATGCACCAACCAGCACTCAGAACTTCTCTACAGTTGTCCAAAGAGTGTTCTTACACAAAAGCATGAGTTAGCAAGCTAAACATGCACAAGGATTTTATAAAGGAAGCTTGAACCTGTCTCTGTTAGCCCCCCAAGTCTTTTTGATTGTTTTGCTTTAAGTTCATTTTAGTATTCTAAACCAGGGATCAGAAAATTCTTTATAGAGCTAATAGTAGAGAATATATGTTTTACGAACTGTGATGCTTTTATTGCAGCTACTCATCTCTACCATTATAGAAAATACAGCCACAGAAAGTACATAAGCAAATGTTCATGATTATTTCAGTAAGACTTTATTAACTAAAATGGGTGATGGCCGGATATAGCCATGGGCCATATTTTATGACCGGACTCCAAAGCTCTCAGCTGTTTACTCTGCCCTCTTAGTGCAGTGTCATTGTGACTGATGTCTAATGTCCAAGTTCTTCAAGTTAGCCCCAGGAACACTGAAGGCTCTCAGCTTAAGGGGACAGACACTTCTTCCTCAAAAGGCATTTTAGTTCTGTAATTTGCTGCTTAATACATACCCCATGTGAGTTTGTACCCTTTCACATATGCCACATAGTTCTTTAAAACTATTTATTATACAGCAATAATTTAAGAGAACTCTAGATGAAACATCATCCCCATTTTATATAAATATGTGTACATTAAATGTGTGTGTATATGTATATCTATCCTCATAACCAATAGTAAGTAGCTTTAGATTCCATAGTTGTAATTGATGTTAGGTAGAGAGCTCGGACAAGGCACTGGAAAATAGTACTCAAACCAGCACTTCCCAAACATATTATGCTATAAACTAACTTTATTCCTTTTTGCTTTTCACATCTAGATAGTAGAATAGTAGTATACCTTCCCAAAGCTACCTCGGATGTTCTTTCTTACTCATTATAGCACTGTTCGTCAAATGTTCCCAGGATATTCTTGGGTACTTGTCCAAACATAGGTTCCCTGGTGACAACCTGAGCATCTGTATCAGCATCCCTAGAAGGTTCTAACATTCACTCTTCTCCTAGAGAAGCTGGTGCTGACGGCGCTAAAGTAGAGAACACCCCTTCAGAGCTCCCATGATGGCATGGCATTCCCAAAGCCAGCCTTTATATGTGGGTTTTGGAGAGCAAACTTGGGTCCTCATTCCTTATCACTGAATGAGGTCTCAAACCCTTGAAGTCACTTCATTTCAGTGTCTCCATTTTCTTTTTTGCAAAACGGACAACTAGAGCTAAACAATTACAACATGTTTCATTTGTCCTGCCTGAGAGAGTGAACAATCAGCTCAGCTCAGCCTCTCTGCCTGGCCTGAGAGAGTGAGCAATCAGCTCAGCTCAGCCTCTCTGCCTGGCCTCCTCCACTCTAGTCAGCAAGTTCTGCTTTTGTTGCATTTCATGCTTCCTTTGAAGTTTTATTTCCAAGAAGGATTTGAAAACAACTCAACAAGGAACTCTGTAGGATCTTTCCATTTGCACATCATGTGGCTGGCTTAAGTAGAAATAGAAAGGAGGCTGTTATACAGGAAATTGACCACTAAGTTGACTGGACTGAATTTTGTAACAAGTGGAAAGCATAGAGTTGAGAATATTGGAAACAGGGAATAGGAAGCCATTGAAATCTCACGAGAAGAGGAGTGCAACAGGAAAAGAAGTGAAGTTGGGCCCACAAACTGTTAGTGACTGATCTGAAAATCTCAACTGTTCAGAAGGTTCTAAGAACAAAGGGTGATTTTCCCCCTTGTCAGCCTTCCCTCCTAGGACATTGTACAATATGCAAAACTGTAAGTATAAGACATTTTTTTTTCCACTGCCTCCTCAACCCCACGGGCCTTCAGGAAGACCTGAACTTTAAGCAAAGCCTTTTTATTTTTCAACACCCACAGCTTCCATTCAGCAATCAGAAGTTTTCCACTCTGATCAAAGGGGCTAAATAGAGAAGGCCACGGGAGCAGCCGATTCTCAGCAGCTCTGGGCAAATTGCCACCCACTCCTTGTCCGTACCCAGCAAGACACAAGGCCTTCTCCCCGAGTCAACCAAGTGTACCCCCCAAACACTAGCTTGCTTCACCCTATCTAAGTCAGAAAGACAAATGAGTATGGACACACATGTCTTCCAGTTGAGCCCTTTACTCTCCCACCGCCTCATGGCTTTTGATTTTCTGAACTCAGCAGAAAGGGCCATCTTCTAAGTCTAAGCTGCCTTGAAGAGAAATCTACACAGATCCAGAAAGGAGAATCATACAAACTTGGCTTTGTATACGGCATTTCTCTGAGGCTTCTGCTCTCTCCTAGGGCTCACAGAGATAGACTACAGCCAAAAGGGAAGGGTGCTGTCAATCTCTAGGGAAGTAGCAAATGAGGTTTCTGAAGACCATATCTGCAGACAGCTATAACACAGTGGTAAGTATTTCTAGAGGTCTTCTGAAAGAAAGATCACTCATATCCACAAATGTGAATCCAGCTCTGTGTCCCAGGGAATCTATTTATTATATTAAATTCCAGCCATGGCCCAGAGGGCAACTTGGGCTGTTTAACAGGAATTGCTCAACGGCAGCTGCCAAGACTATTCCCATTCAGGAAGCTCTCTTACATCATCTTGTTTGATCTTCTCAATGACTGTTAGAGAGAGGGGGATTAAAGCAAGGACTGTGGCGACCTATTCAAGGAGCAAAGCTGAGAAGAGGAAAGGCAAGGTGGGACAGAAGGTTTTCAGCCTGTAAGGGAAGATCCCTGTAGGCTTTGTGGCCAGGCTAGTTTGAATTAAGACCAAGTTCTTCCATTAGATTAGCACTGGTAAGTTTTCCTGAGGAAGTTTTCATGCTCCCTGGGCCTTGGTTTTCCTTTCTGCAAAAAAGAAATGTACCTGCCTCTGAGGCTGGGGGATGGGGGCAAGGGGGAAGGGGGAAGTCAGCCACTAGCGCAAGTTCCCAAGACTGGACCTGAGTCCAAATGTTAGGCTTGTGCGATATCTGTGCACAAACACCTCACAAATACCTGGAGTGCCGTTTGCACCTCCACACACCCCAGACAACTCACACAGGTCCCACACCCCTCAGCCTCCCCTTCCTGACCCTCATTAATTTCTCCCCATTTTATGAACTCTATGGCATGCCAGCTTCATCAGCAAGTTTAACAGACCTCAAAATCACAGGGCAAGAGTTTTAGGAGCTTTAGTTCAAAAGAAAATTGTTTCCAAATTCCTGTTTTCTCACAGTATCTTTGAAGCTATCCTCAATTTTTCTGCTGCTACAAGCTTGTCACCAGGTAGGCGAATGTCCACAGTATCTCTTCTTTACCAGTAATGGCTGTGATTGTTGGACAACCCCGCAATCCTTGTACTGCTGGCAAAGGATTGCTGTCTCACCCGGATCCAGCAAAGAGATCATCTGTAGGCTTTTCTGGGCCAGCAGCGTGGAGCATGCAGTGTGCACAGTGCCCACGGGAAGGCGGTCTGTGGCTGAGCTAAAGGAAACAGGAGTGGTTGGTGCACGCACATGCGGAACTGCCTCCTTCCTACCGCCCGCTGACATCAGCCATCATCTCTCGCTACAATTTCTCTACACTCAAATTAATCCCAGGCGGTGAAAATATGAACCTTTCCCCCACCCTTGCAGCCACCCTTCGCCTCACGCCCCCAGAGAAGAGTTTCTCCATCCGGCAACTGGTGAAGGCTTTTTTCCAAATCACATGATCCAGGATGCAGGGGGAAAATCCTTGTTGGAACAGAGCTGGGTGCAGAATCGAGGCAGATGAGGAGAGATAAGGTGTGATGTGGAGCAGACTATATAAAGCATGGAGCCAGGGCTGCAGCAAGCAGGCAGCCGTGGGGAGCCTTCCCCTGACCCAGCCATGCACGTGCCGCCCAGCTCGGTAGCTAGTCCCTGGAGAAGCACAGGTCCCTGGAGAACCGCAAGCCGCAGCTACTTCTGCCTCAGCACCACGGCATTCGTGTGCCTTGTCGTCGCAGTGGCTATCATCCTGGTCCTGGTAGTCCAGAAGAAGGTGAGTAAACTTCGCTGCTTCCCTTTTGTTTTCTTCTTTATTATCTATGTCTCCTGGAGAACAGCTATGCGAGCTAATTAATAGTTTAATTGGGAGCAAAAATAAATAAAACTATGCATATAAAGAATGTAATATCAGACAAAAGGGAGAAAGAAATAGAAGTGAACTTTATATACTCATTTGGAATTTTTAAGAGGAATGTAATTGGACATGAGCTCAAAATTTTCCAGATATACTTGAGCCAAAAGAGCAGAGAGGAGCTGCTGACCTTGAGAAATTACGATTTCAGTTCAGTGGGGCCAGAGCCTCACAGAATGGAGGGAGGCAGCCACAGTCAGCCTTGGTGCATATATGTATCCTCCCTGTAAAGCTTTCAGTCTAATTCTAAGGCTGTGTCCTTAATCCATGCTCTCAGAGTATCTGAGGCCTCTCTGTTGCCAAGAGTTTGTTGTTGCTGTTGGTTTTTTGTTGTTGTTGTTTGTTTTTAGCAAGGAGCTAAGTTTCAAAGAGTGTAGTATTAAAAAAAAGAAGAAGAAAAGTAAAAAGGAAGAGAAGCCAAGGCTCCCCAGAGCTCTGGGTATTTCAAAGTTAAAACCCATAAAAGAAATCGAAAGCTTCCTCACAAGCTTTGAAGACCTCAGGGTGTTGAAAGAGATTGAGCTGAAGGACAGAAAGTAGCAATGTTTTTTTCACTTGTACCGTCTGAGGTACACATACAACATGTAAGGCCAGACTGTCTTGGGAGTTTTACTTCGTTTGAAATAAGGAGTAAGATAGAAGACCTGAAGGAGAAAACCAAAATGTAGTTTAGAAAAGTAGCATTAAGAGAGAACCGTTAAAAAGCACCTAGGGTGTAGGATCAGCTCACAAGACTCACAGGCATGGGGTGAGAGAGAGTCATGGTGATATGGATACTGTATGAATTGTAGCCACATATACAACACCCTGCCCAAGTGTGAATGCATCTATTATTATTTCATAATTCTCACTTGTCGTCATATTATAATCTCCTGGGTTTTCTTGGTTTTCTGTCAGTTGTCTTTGACCACAGGCTCTGCAATTAAATAGATGCTGAGAGAAACTAGGGCCTTCCAAGTGTCATCAAGTACTGAAATTTAAAGGAAGCTTTAGAGCTCCTTCCTCCAGGAGAGTGTAAGGAGGGGTTGTTCACACTTGGCTGTCAGAGCTGGTAGGAATCATCATTTAAGGGGATCATCTGCAACCACTAAGAATGACTCTTTAGACAAACCTCTGTGCACCTTTTCTTCTGTGTACAACCTCCACTTTCTGTCACTGTGATGTGCCAGAACTGTGTTGTTTCGCAGCAATGGCCAGTAAGATAGATGGGAGTGGCCATAAGGAACTCTTCAGATGAAGGATACATGCAGAACTGCTGGATGTGAGGAAGAAACCAAGAAGGGGAAGGATGGTAGCAGAACCAGTTCCAATCAGCTGTTGAAATGATTCCTCCTGTGCAAGCTGATGAACCTTTTCTGCCATGTTTCTGCAGATGCAGAAAACGAAGCACAGATAGGGGACAGGGCATCAAGTCAATCACCCTAAGCAAGGAGTACAGTGGGGGCTGCTTGGTTGTTTTTGGTTGCTCTCTGAGAAAGTTGTTCCCTTGGCTTGCACAGATGGTGACGGAAACTTGAAGAACCAGTTTCCCATTCTTCTCCTCAATGATTTGACCACTGCTGTATCTATTTCTTTGACTGACCTCATTACCTGGGTATGGAAAGCCACTTTTCACAGTCTGTGTCTGCATTTTGGTATGCTGTGATCTCTTAAATGCTGGGAACTTGCTCACAGCTAGGGCTTTCCATTTTTCCATTTTTTTTCCATTTCCATGGCTTTAATAGCCATGATATAAAGAATCTAATGCTTTGCACATATCATTTCTAGTACATTCTCAAGAATTAATTGAGGCAAGAGCTAGGGAAATGTATATTCCCCTGGCTCTGGGTCATCAGGAGAACAGCAGGTAAGAAGAGAGATAGGGACTGTTTCTAACAGGTGAACTTGGCAACTGAACAGGCTCAGGGAGAACCTGTCAAAAAAACAAAAAGAGGGTCCAAGGCGTTCAGCGCACATCTTAGTACCAAACATGGAATGGGCAATGAACACACAGTATCCTCTGCGAATCACGGATACCTGGTGGGGAACTGGGACAATTACATTACTTTTCCATACAGGACCGCCTTGAGATCACCAGTGAAGGAGTGTTTTCCCAGCAGACTGGAGAAAAACATCACTGGAAACCAGAGTGTCTGGTCAGAGTGAGAAATATGAATACTTTTATGGAAGTGAAAGAGGTGAGAAGAGTGACCTCACCTGGACAATGGCAGAGTTTGAGAAAAGAGATGGAGAAAGGGGCAGTTAGCCATGTCAGGAAAATCAGCCAGGATCCTTGGGACTTGGCTAGAAGAACAAATGACTCCAAGTAAATACTCCATAGAAGAGACAAGATGGAAATAAAGGTATCAGTCTCAGTATTTACTAAGCATCTGCTTAGTACAGGACATTGCTGTAGACACTAGGTATATTCTCCTAAGAAAACCATTAGCAAAGCCCCTTTCCATGTATTGTTTATACAGCTTCCTATTGATGTCATTGAATTCTTCTGCGATAACTGTACTTTTCTTCACATTTAAGCCAAAAATATTTAGTATGAAATATATCAAATTGCTTGGGAAACTAACCAACAAATAAGGGGAAAGAAACTAGAAGTTTATCACACCTTGTCTTCCCAGCAACAACCCGTCTTTGCTGAGAGAGGCACCATGAGCAGAGTCCTGTGTGTTCTTAAATAAATCTGAGCATCTGCAAATACATAGCACACAGACATCATGGCTAACTTGACCTCAGTCACTTGGTGCTCTGCCTTGGAGATCCTCTCAGGTTATGTGGAAGTCTGTTTTGTGACACTGTAGAGTCATATCTTATCCTGTTGTGCTGATGCTTCATGATTTGTCTGGACCTTGTAGGGGGCTGTTAAATTTCTCTCTAGGATGTTTCACCCTTTGTGCATGCTTACAAGCAGATATGTATAAATAAAGCCCTAAAAATGGAGATAGAATGTCTATTTTTCACTTGAATAAATGTTGTCTATCAGCCTCCACAGAGATGGTACCACCTTGAGGAAGGAAAGGTCTACCATCAAAGGCATATCTCTTTACATCAAGAAAGAAAGAAAGAAAGAAAGAAAGAAAGAAAGAAAGAAAGAAAG
>NW_026591643.1:5327963-5400488 GCF_907164565.1 Psammomys obesus | reverse complement strand
AAGAAAGAAAGAAAGAAAGAAAGAAAGAAAGAAAGAAAGAAAGAAAGAAAGAAAGAGGGAGGGAGGGAAGGAGGGAGGGAAGAAAGGAGGGAAGGAAGGAAAGCTGAGTAACTACTAAAGTATGCATACTAACCTGTAGCTTGGGAAAGACTGTAGAGTTAAGATGAACTATCAACACAGAGAGGAAAGCAAAAGGAAAAAAGCATCAGAGCTTCTCATATCTCCCACTGGAAAGAGGAATCCAACATGACACTGGTCTCCCAGTCACTTCACAAATTTGTGTTTGCATTTTAATAAAGACTCTCAACCTTAGTAATGCCTTTGCTTCCTAAGCCAGGAGTTTGGGCTTACCCAGGCCTACACAAGAACACGAACTGTCCAGAGTGGAATAACAAGGCCTCAGGCTGTTTGATTTTCACATTTTATACACCATTTCTAGAAAGAGAAAGCAGAGAAGTCTACCTTTCTCTTTAAAAACATTTCTTTTAAGAGGGGGGCCAGTGAGTCCAGGTCAAGAGTGAAGCAGAGCACTGACTTTATTATGGTGGCTGTTGGTAAGAGCTGGATAGGATCTGAACTGTTTGGAAGGAGTCTTACCTTTTAAAGTCAGATGGTAAAAGTGCCCTAAGACACTTCCTCTTCTTCAGGGACTCCCTGCATTTCGTGTACATTCTATTTAAGAATTTGTTTAATTAATTAGTTAGTTAATTAGTTAATTAATTAAGCTTTTTCTGGTAGTCAGGAATTTTCTAAGGAACAAGCCATATGCAGGACTTTAAAGGGAAGACTCACATGGACATATAGGACCCATTCGGGAACTCCCCGAGCTTGAGATAATGAAGCCTATGAAACTGTCTCTATGGCTGAGACTCCTGCTACCAAATGTGAGAACCTAAACTTGAATGCCCAGAATCCAGCCCCACAACCGTAAACCCTTTGCTCTCAGAACAAAATGGGATAGAGACAGGAGAATTACAGAAGTTCGTCAGCCAGCTCGTGTGTAGTGAACACAATACTGACCGATGAAGAGACAGATATGGCAAAGGCTAAGAACTGTTGGGTTAGGTGTGGAACTGGTACCTAAGGTTCTCCCCTGACCACCAAATGTGCATAATCACATATACCTACACACACTCAGACTGATGAACACACTCAGGCAAACATACCCACATACATAGCACACACACACATACACACACGCGCACACACACAAAGAAATTAAGACTTACCAGCTCCCACCCCAGAGCTACTGAGTCAGATTTGCATTTTAATAATCTTCCCAGAACATCTGTAAGAATAGTAAAATTTGAGAAGCCCCGAGCTAACCATTATACCCACCCTTGATTGTTAGTGTTTGTGACATTGACTAGTGTGCAAGAGCCAGGCCAAAACTCTAGTAAAACAATTCTGGGTCTGCCTGAGGTTAATCCATGCTTGGTATTATTATAACAGCTAGGGACATAGCTGGTTATATCTGTTTCTATGGTCATGTGTTTACTCGCTTTATTAAGAGAACAGCTAACAACAATATCTCTTTTCATGAATATCTAATCTAGAGGGTGACACTCTGAAGACATGAATGTCTTCCACTCAGCAGTCTGGCATTTCTTGATGATCCTTATCTGAATCCTTTAACACCGTGAGGATTGATGAAGGGGTATTATTAAATGTTGTCATTCTTTCCACTCATTAGCTATATATTGAGCTCTCCATTATCAGAATGGAAGCAGGTGGAGGTGGGACCCATCAAGTCACACAATGAGTTGAGGCATGGCTTAGAGGAAGATGACCCGGATTGTGGGAGTTACTGGGGTATGAACAATGGTCAGCCTCCAGAGCAGCACTCCATAGCAGGAAGTGGGACTAGATGACAAAATGCATTGATGGAGGAGGCCCAGAAGACAAAGTACCCACTCCATCTTCAGAGCAGGAAGATTTTCTAATCTAACATCTGAGTCCAGCTCCCTGCGGCCACCTTTCAAGACCGTAAGTGACCTGCTTGCCTATTGTGTCATGTCTTGAAGCCAGTGCTACCCAAAGAGTAGCTACTAGACCAGACATGATGGCATATCCGGGAGACTGCCTAGAAGTACAACAGCTTTGAGCCTATTCCAAACCCACTGAATCAGAATACTTATTTTCATGAATATCCACAGGATATATATCCTTGAAAGTGGGAGAAACACAAGTCACTGTAGTCCAAATCCCAAATCTGCCAAACCAAGAGTTCCTAACTAAAATGTACACTGGGGGTCTTCTGTAAGTGCCATTTGCTCTCTCCTTGGTTCTTGAGAGAACATGCTGCTATTTTGTCTGCCTTATTCTATAGAGACAATGCTGGAGAGCATTGTCATTCACAGCCAGAATGACCAACGTTCTCCTCTCTGGGATCTTCTGTAATGATTAACTCATTTCTCTATGTCTTAGACAACTCTTAATTCTTGAAGTTCATTTAAAGATCAATACAATAAGGCCCAGAAAAGATTTGGCTCCAGAGTAGCCTTCATTGAGTGTTTTCAATAGAGATAATAGAGATTTCCATGTGCCTTGAACCAAAGACCACTTATAAGACAGCGAAAGTCAGAAAGGAAGATGACGTAGAATTCTCTCTAAAATATTCCACATTTGCATTGTCTTTGATATTTTGTACTAACAGAGGATTTTGTTTGAAAAGCCAGTTTGGGAACTTACACACGTGTGTTCTGTACCTGCCACATCACTGCTCTGAGGAAATAGACCTTAGGGGAGATTGTGATAAATTAAACACATTATAAGGCAATTCCTCTTAATACCTACTGTTTTCAAACAATTGCTAATAATTTACATGCAAAATCTTGTTATGACCCCAAAAGCCCAGAGTAGGAATTATTGGTCCTCTACTTACAGTAATTAAAGAAAAGGGGAGAAAAAAAACTTTTTGGGCTAATGATTGGGATGGGGGTCATTGTACCTAGGGACAAACAGACTAAGCATGGCCATCCTTTCCATTACACGGAAAGAACTCTGGAACTGTTGGAATGCTCATCAGGTGTCTGTAGAGGCAGAAAGAAAAGAGAAAGTATGCTTAAGGAAATACAGCAGGGGCTGGTAACCATGGTGATTGTTTTCCTGAGCTACTCTATGGAGCTGAAATTATAGCCTGGGGGGAGCCACTTGTTTGCATCTAGGTCAAGTCTATGTCCTACCTTACTCAAAGCTGAGTCACCGAGCAGGATAGTTCTCATTTTGCCTAGCCAATGTCTCAAATTCCTGGACAAGGTTTATTAGAACAGTTTACACACAGCACTCTGCATAGTGCCTGGGGTCTAAACAATCTGACAAACTCTAGCAGCCATCATCATGCCTGACAAATGTAAGCAGTCATCATGTCCTTAGGCCTTGCTTCTCCATTCTCACATTCAAGAGATGCTCATAGAACAGCAAGGAGAAAGCAATGAATTCTTCTGTCATTGGCAAGTGGAAAGTTCACTGAAGAACTTTGGCCTAGAATTAGCCCTAGACTCAAGTATCTTGGCATTCTTCCTTACAAAATTAACCCAAAGTTCTGTAAGATGACTAAACTTGTCTCTTGCTTTGACTCTGGAATAACATCTACTGTGGGCAGCCAGAGGAAGCCACAGAGACCTTGTATTCTTCAACATAGGAACAGCCACACTTCTGTGAGAAATTCCCTGGACTCTTGGTAAAGGAAGGAGCTACAGGATTCCCTGCCAGTGCTTTTGGCATCTCCCTGCCTGAAGAGATAGAAGGAACTCTCAGCTGACAGGCAAAAACAAGACCTTACCCTTCATGATCCCATCTCCATTCCATATGTTTAGGTCCTCCTCCCAGATACACCTCTTATATCCTTGAGGCTCAAAGGTATTTTGGAATCCAGGAGTATCAGCATCACCTGGGATCTTGTGAGAAATAATGTCAACCCAACTTGCTAAATGGAAATTTGCAGCTTAAGAGTCTCAACATTAAAGCACCAGAAATTCTTTTTTTAAGCACTCTGATCATTTCATGGCTTATGCCACAACTCACTGTTCTGATTCTATATTTATTACTAGTTTTGAAATGACTGTTTTAATGAACTGGTCCATGGCATATCTTTCAGTGAGTGACACAGTGCACACCACAGATCATCCAAAGCCGAATGAATGATTCTCTAGCATTTCTGCCACTGGGATGGTTCTGCCAGTGTTGTTCTTCTACTATTCACTCTAGGTGTCTAGGTAGATACATGGCCCTTGATGCACTCAATCATGTCAGGCTTCATCTAAGTGGAAATGCTTTCTTTGTGTTTGCACTTCATGCTATCGAAAGTAATGCTTGGCATTAAGTCAGCTGGTTATAAGAGGCAACATAAAGGGGAAATTTGTGATGTCAGGTTTTCCTAAGAAGCGTATGGGTAATCGTGTAATTGCAGATGCACAACACTGTTACCTACGTCAAGAGCTCTCAGGAAATAAGGCAACACAAAACAAGCAGAGGGAAAGAGGTTTCCAAACTAGTTTCACACCTCTTCCCCTAAAATTCTGAGACCCCAAGTTATAGACTTTCACCAGATTACTGTGCCATTGAGACTGGTATTATAGAGGCCTCCTGAGCTGTATTTCTGAGTTCCTCCTCTTGGGCTAGAGCAGAGCCCTACTTCTCAGATGCAAATGTGTCCACAGAAAGAGAATGATAGAGCGCTTGCACAGAACACTGAGAAAGGCAGGTACTGTTAGTTGTCAACTTCCAGCTTTGGTAGATACTGGGAAACTATCTTTTCCCATAAAAATAGACTAGGATCAGATCGAAAGGAGGAGGACCTTCCCTATCAGTGGACTGGGGAGGGGCATGGTGGAGAAGAGGGAGGGAGGATAGGATTGGGAGGAAAAGAAGGAGGGAGCTACAGGTGGGATACAAAGGGAATAAACTGTAATTAATTTAAAAAAAGAAAAAATATTCACCCCTTTCTAGTCTTTATTATTATCTCAGTCAAGTGCACTAGACTGTGACCTATATAAAAGGCTAAAAGGCAAATGTGACATTCTGTTCATTTGTGGAAGGCTATTTACATGCCTCTCTAGGTTGACATGGGAAAAAGTGGTGAACACTGGAAAGCTAATCTCTGAGGAATCTGCTGGGTACCAGTGCCCCTCCACCTCTGTGGGCCACCTTCTCAGAACATGGCAACTATTCTTTCTTCAGTCTCATCTGACCCCCAGCACAGTTTTCTCTTCAGTCAACATCTTTTACCATCAACTTCTTACTCATGTGCATAAAAATCAGTAAAAGAGACATCTATGATGATTCTGTAAAGCATCATAAATGTATGAATGAATGTATGAATACATATACTTCTGTTTGTGCTACATATACTTACAAATTTATAAATTTGCCAATTATCTGGAAATGAACTTGTAATAAATCCATGAAGGTCGAGACTCAGCATATTTACAATATCATCACAATGTTTGGAATATAAACACTAATTAATTCACAAATTCCAACCACATTCGAGGTAGAAAGATTTATTCCAGGTATGTTTATAACACTTTAAAATGAGCTAGATATGGACAGAAAAAAGTACATATACTTATTCACTTCATTTAATCGTATGTTGACTTAAGGAGAAAAAAAACAGTAGCATGTGCGGAGGGGAAGAAGGTCTTGGCTGGTAGTGGAGGCTCCAGCTGTGCTTCTGAGCTCCAAAGTTGCTGTGTGCCCCTGAACAAGCCATCTTGTCTTGTTTCTTGTTTTTGAGATGTGCATGGTGACCCCTGTTTAGGGTATCTGATAGACAGGTAGTCTAGCATGCACAGGAAGTGCACTACAGTCAATCAATCAATGAATCTTCAAGCTTTAAGAGTCAAATGGAGGGTGGGTTCCAAATTGCACAGTACTTTGAGGACTCCCAAAGTGAAAAAAAAGATAATCTGTTCTGCCTCTATGGTGTCCTCACCCTGCTCTTCTCTCTTTCCTTCCAGGACTCCACTCCAAAAACAACTGACAAGGTTCCCCTTAAAGGAGGTAAGATCTCAACTTTAGGAATGAATGTGTAATGAATCATGCAGATGACACCACAAGGTATGATGCCTACTTATCAGGAAGAAATGCTGTGGCTGTCTCCAGCAGGAGTGGGGCGGATGGAGGTGGGGGTGCATGGGCTGAACTGATGCTTCTGACTCATCTGGGTAGGCCCTGATTACTGTGCTTATCCACACAAACCTCCCACCTGCCAGTAACACTCTCACTAGCAACGCCATTGCTGTAGCCAAGCTACAGACCCTGGCAGGGATGTAAGGCAGCCTTGTATTTTGATCTGCAAACCCTAAATTGAACAAATTGGAGTATGAATCTGGACTCCACTTTCCATAGGGAAGTCTCGGTTACACATCCATGAAATGGGAATCACAGTGATCACCTCATTGTGATTCTAGAGGAGCCAATCGGGGTTAGCTCATAATTGCTTGGCATGACAGCCAGCATATTGTAATGTTCAAATAACTGAAAATAGCCAAAACCCCTAATGAAGTTGAAGACCTGTAGCCACAGACTACTCCTCTCTGCTCTGCTGGTCACAGAAGTTGTTGATTAACATATTGTCCCACTAGTCCCTAAGGGGATATATGCAAAGTTCAGTTAATATTTAAGATTAAACTCAAGATCATCTAAGTAATGTTTTCATGGCCTAGAGAAGGAAAAATCAAACTCAGAGAAAAAGTGTCTTGCTCAGAATCATATGGATTGAAACAAAAGGTCCTTGACTCTGATCCAGTGTCTTTGCATTCTAAACATCAATCTCCACCCATTTCCACTCACAATTTTCGGAGCCTGGGTAGCAATCACAGGTGGCTAACCACAGAACTGCAAGAGGGGAGGGAAGAAGATGGGATGGGTAGGTAGAACTTCAGAGACACCAGGGTAGAGATGCTAGGCATCCTTGGGACCAGAGGACACAGAAGAACTGACACAGCTCCTCACAATGCATCACCCTTGTAGTTTCTCTCCTTCTGGATATTGTACTGAAGACTTAGAAAGTATAGACAAGGAGCCTCAGGTGGACATAGGGCCTTCTAAACCTTTTAAGACAGATTAATAACCTTAGGTTGATGAACAATATCTTAATATTGGCCCGAAATCACTTAGTCCCTAGTATGTGGTATCATTTCCCCTTCCTGTGTAGATAACCAGTTATGTGATCAAGGAGCAAAGTAAAGTGTAGAGGCCACAGACATTGTCTAAAAAGATCCAGATAGTAAATATTCCAGGCTTTAAGTGCCTTCTTACCTTGGCTGAAATTGGTTCCGCAGTTACTGTGATTATCACAGCCAGACAATACACGAATGTGCAGGCATGACTGCATTCCCCTAGACCTTATTTACAGAATGAGCAGTGGCTGGACTTAGCCCATAGACCGGAGTAGCAGACTCTGTGGTAAAGACAGTGTAGGCTTTGGAGTTAGACATTATTGCTAGCTTGTTGTATAAATTCCCATGGAGCCTTGCAAAGAACAGTTGGCATTGATCGAACATAATTCCCTGGCTATGCTTCCATTTTCATGCCACCAGCTCCACTTAGAGTTTTCTGAGTAAGATGGGAGTTTTCATTTGGCAAAGGTCAGCAGCCACCTTTCTTAGACATAATGTCAGTGGCAAAGATAGCCATGATTAGGTACCACACTGAGCAGTGGTTCTTTCTTGCTTGTAGAGTGCTCCAATCACAGGTTGCAGAGCTCTAACTAGTGGATTTCAGTTAGCACCAGATCACACGGAATAAGAATCAAGAACAAAGTTGTCCTCTCATCAGCTGGTCAGCTACACTACAGGTGGAAACACTTTCTTGGAGAGAACATCCTCAGGTGCTTCCCTTCACAGAAAGAATTGATACAGATGGATGCTAGGTTGTTTTCTTTGTCACTTATTTTGTTTTAATGAGCATAAGAGGCGAAAATAAAATCTGTCCTTCCCATATTGCCCCTCAGTTTTTCATTTGAGGGAGATTTTTTTTTTAAGTTCATGAAATCCCAAATTTGGGGAACTGAGGATTTGAGCATTTACAGTTCCCTCCTTACCTGCTCCATGACTAGGAATATCGGAACAAAAACTAACAAGAACAACAAATAACCTTTGTTTTCAATTCAGTGTTTCTGCAAACAGATTCTGTTTGTCAATTCTGATAATACTTCTCACTGGGAACATGAAAATTTGGTTAAACCTTTCAGGCTTGTCTGATTACCAGCTCCAAGATTTAGCAGTACAGGGTAGAGAGAGATTGGGGCATATTTCCGTTAACATTCTCATTTGCTGGTAAGTTTCTGAGAGCCAAGAGGTCATGGTGACTTGCCAGGGCTCTACAGAAAGCAACAACCAACAGTAGAGCAAATATGAGACTCCACAGTTCCCTCTGTTGCCCCTACTTCAGTTTTGAGGAGCCGGCACCCTATGGCCCCTGACTCCCCTTTTAATGCACATCTACACTTGCCTTAGCTCCACAAAGTTTGGACACTGCAGCAGGGTAATGGAGAAAAATAGCATGTGAGAGTAAAACTTGGCTCTGCACACCAGCAGGCTAGGACTCTAGGAACATCTTTCCTCCTCTCCAAACATCACTGTTCTCAATATACTAAATGCATTGGAGTTGAGGCCACGGAGAGTGCTCATTTCACAAGCTTGTGGGTAGGTAAATGCTTTTTGTGCTCTCTCTGCGTGAGAGCCTGAGTCAGATCCCCACCACCCGCAGGAAAAGCAGGAGCACCTCTATCCAAGCACTGAGAAAATAGACAGGAAGATCTGTGGAGCTCACTGGCCAGCCAGTCTTGCCATACTGAAAGGCTCTGGGTTCAGTAAGAAACTTTGTCTTAAAAAAAAAAATAAGACAGCAAGAAAATGAGGAAGACACCCCATGTTGCCTTCTGGCCTCTACATACACGAATACACACACACACACACACACACACACACACACACACACACACACACACAAACACCATTTCTTTCATACTTCCTGAGACTAGAATTCTCTTGTTGGGTAGTTAAAGACAGAAAGAAAAACCCTGTCAATTGTTTGACGAAACTCTGAAGTAATAATCTTGTTCACCAACAAGCTAAGCTTATGCCTACACAAGAAGTAAATTGTCCTTTTTGAGAAGAAAAGAAGGGGGCAGGGAGAAAGATAGCACTGTTTTGAGACATCCCAGGCAGGGCAGAGCTACTTTCCAAATATTCCTGGGAGGAAGTCCCAAGGGTCCCATGAGGTTTGTCACAAGGACAGATGCTGCAAGGATGGGAAGCCTCTGCATGATAGCTGTTGTAAATCCATCACCTCCAGGAAGCCAGCACTGACCAGAGCCAGGGATGTAGGGCTCTGTACACATGCTGAGGTAGCCCAGCACAGGATATCCTTAGCTACAGGGAAACCGCAGAAAGCCACACCCGTGTTGGTAACGAGTCCTAACACAAACTTGCCATTCCTGGCTAGAATAGGTCCTGCATTCACCCTGCTTTGCTTAAGACTTGTCAGTCATTCAGTTGGATTCATGGACAAGCAGGAATGCTGGAAGGCAAGTCTTTCCCACACACTTCATGCTGGGTTTTAGTCTCTCCTCTAGCAGAAAAAAGGCAACATGCCTCCTGCAGGGAGCCACTGTGAACATGAATGGAACAAAAAAATACATTTTCCCACTTGGCCGAACCTCCATCTGGTCCACCTTCTCTTCCATGTTCCGTGAAATGATCCTCCCTCCTCCACATGCAGGCTGGAGTCAAGGCTCCCACATCGCCTCATCATTCTTTTTCTAATCTTCTGCGTCCATTGAATTTTGACTGTCTCATGGTGCCCATGCTCTGGGCTCACTTGTCCAAATCTCAGATCACAGCCCCTCTACCTAGATTTCTCGGGAACCCCAACAAAATCTTGCCTGCCGGCATAGCATGTCTGCAGAAGGATTGAGACAAATGGAAAAGCTGGAGGGCATCACGGTACAGAATAGTGTCTCCCAGCAGGTGGTGGAGACCTCTGGGGCTCTAGCTGGAATAGGTCAAACCTATTTCAGCTACTAGAAAATTCTCAAAGGCTAGCATACTCTATCACTAAGTTCTGGGGCTGTGGGGCAGGCTTGAGTGAGACTTGGGGTGATTCCATCTCCTGTCGGTAGAAAAATATTTTTCCCTGAAAATGCTATGTGGCCCATGGCACCCAAAGGTCTTAATGACCTAAGGAAACCCCATACCCTTCAAAGTTAAAAGAAAACTATGGGCATCAAAGAGATGAAGAGGTGGTCTCTTCAATAAAGAAACACTGAGAGCTGAGTGCAGTGGTTCTCACCTTTAATCCCTTCACTCAGGGAGGCAGAAGCAATCATATCTTTGTGAGTTCAAGGCCAGCCTAGTCTACAAAGCAAGTCTAGAACAAGAACAAAAAGGAAAACAAGAACAAGAAATGTTGAGGGTGAGAGAGCTGCACAGCCAAGCAGACTAACTTCCCCCAGTTCTTGTCTGTGCCATCCGGGAGCCATGACTGGTGGCAGAGAGGTGACACAAGGAACGCAGCCTTCTTTTTCCTCACAACCTCTCACCCTCAGGAAAATAAACACTGTCTGGCAGAGCCCCACTCTGTCAGAGGGATGGGACTGGATCCAGTTTGTTACTTTTAGTTTCCACTTGCTCTTCTTCCCCTTTGCAGCATTGTAGAATGTTTCCCTGGAGGTAAGGGTAAATCACTTTTCAGCTGGTCACTTCGCTTGCCACAAAGGAACCTACTTGTTCCTCCTTTCGCTCTGAACACACTCAATAAAACTCGCTCTTAAATCCATTTTCTTTTTCTCAAGGCAGCACTAACAGGAATCAGGAATTTCTCTGTTGGAAATACCCAGATCGAAGTGGAATGAGGTTCTGGATAGGGCTCTAAAGCCATCACTGATAATTCTCACACCCAAGAAAGAATGAGGAGGAAGGAGAAGAGATGAGCTGCAGGGGAGAGGAAGGAACAAAAGAAGACAAAAAGGCTGAGGTTTGATACTAGACTTGGCAGACACAATTTGCCAGTCTAACTCCAGAGGATATGTCAGCTTTCCCTACCATCCTAACACTTTAAGAGAGGATGGAAGGAGGAAAAGAAGTGGGGAAGCAGGGAGGGGGAGAAGAAGGAGAAAGACAAACAGTCCTAGACCTCAAACTGGTTCCTTTTTATATTCAGTTCAAGCCCTACACAGAACATCTGTGGTGTTGATTCTGCACCAGCCAGGTAGCCCAGGCCCCAGACCAGAGAAAGAAAACCAACTATTTGGTATTCTTTGTGTGGTATAAAATAGACTCAGTGTTGTACATTACTTTATTTAGTCCTCTTGCCAGCTGTTGAGGTGTATATTATTTTCACTTTGAGGAGGAAAGAACAGTTCAAAGAGGCCTACTTACTTGTGCCAAGCCATACAGCCAGTAAGTAGCCAGGGTGGGATTTGGACTCACGTATGTCTGAGCCATTCTGGGATTGCTTCACTTCCACATTGAAAATAAGCTGGGGCATTGTAAAGGTTATTTAGAATGTTAGAAGAACTTTAAGATGTTTCCAAAACACCCCCTTCCAAAAATGTCAGTTCAACCGGCCTTTAATGTGCATTGAAGGAAGGAAATAACCCTAGGGCTTGATATGTTTACCTTACATACCACAACAGATCAGGACTTAAAAGGCTTTCATCTCCCAAAAGCTTCACAGTATTGAAGTGAATTCCATCTTGATTTCAACCCATTTTTATCCCTTGTTTTCTTTGTGTTCAACAAGAAGCACGCTGTCTATCAGGTGTTTCCCAAGTACTGGTGTGCATCCAGAGTCGCCCATCTGTCCTTTTCCAAATGGCTCCTCTCTGGGTTTATGTTTGCATCATAAATGTTCTGAACCTGGTGGTATCAAGAAAATGGTTAGATTTGAAGACCTGTGAAGTGACCCTTCCCCTAATCCCTACCAGGTTAAGGGTTCACACTGATCCCAAATGCTGTTGAGCGTGCTGAGAGTAGAGACTCCTCCAGGTGTCGCTGCTGGGACTTTCCTGGTGTTCTGCAAGGGAGATGAAACTGAAATATACAAGTTTCTCTGTTTCTTCAAAGATTAAGATATTTCCAAGAGGTGTTCATCCTTTCCTAAAAGCATAAGAGAGCCTCAGACAATTGTGTACAGAAGCAAGAAAGTCTAATCTGACAGGCAATACAATGAGCTTCATTTTAGCATCTTATTAGCCAATCCTCTCTGTACAGTATCACAGAGCTGTGCCAAGACAAGAAAAGAAGAGTGGATCTCACATCTGCAGAATCACTGTTAGCCATGTGTTGCACCAATTATTTGACATCTGTCATCTTGATGTGTGTCACAACAGCTACATATCCGGGTTGTTACTGTCCTTACCCCACTGGTACAGTCACTGACGTTCCGGGAGAGGAAATGATGGATTCAATGCCTTCACTAGAACCACATGCTCTCTGAGAAACACCGTCTGCCTGGTCCTTACAGGTCAGGTTCTGAAGAAGTTAACTAGGATTTAGGGAACATGTCATTTGGATCTAAAGCCCAGTTGCTGAGACCTGTGTCTGTTCTGAATACAGACTTAAAGTTATCTATGGGCTTTCTCTCACACTGAATGACCAGGAAGGCTCACTGGAGCTGCTTTCCGAGCAACCCCTGAAGCTGTGTCTTGAGGCTTTAATTGCAGTGTGTGAAATGGCTACTGACTCATTTCTTCCTGCATTTATCCCTCACTGCTCCACAGGAAGACTAAAAATCAGGGGCAGAGGTCAGCTCTAGGAGCCAGGAAATCAGTGTTTTGAACGCAGCTCTGCTACTCTTTTACCAGCTAGGACGTCTTAAAAACCAGCATCTCTTGGATCAGCCTCCCCCAAAATAAAATCTATAATCTTCATTAGCATGATCCTTTGGGTCCATAAAAATCTCAAGGAGGGGTTCTTGTTTTAAGTCCGCCATAATCCTTACCTTACCTTTCAACCACCTTCTGTAGCAGCCTTCTCAATCTCTCTTCCCCCTCCCACCTCATTTCTCTGGGAAACTAGCCAGTGTGATGTCATTCCTCTCCTGTTTTTGAAAGAAAGTGAAAGGATAGTCCACCATCCTTCTGGAAGAAACCAGAGCTGATGGACAAAACAGAACACTGACTCAAGGACTGCATCTATTCTGAAAATTTTGATGTTCAAAGAAATTTTAGAATTGGCAATGATCTGAAGATAAGATGGCATGCCAAACAATGTGGGATTTTAGACTCTTGTTCTGTCTCTGTCAGTAACTCACTCTGTGACCTATGACAAAGGTGCAATGGGGACAACACAGGGAGCATGGAAACCATGTGTTTGCCAGATTTGGACCAGGGACTCTTGAAGGCAGCTTCTATTCTAAAACCCACACAAATTCTCACAGAAGCATGATTTTCATAATTTAGAATGTCCATGGGGTGAAACTTTTCTCTTCTGTCCCTTGGGTCTCGGAAAACCTGAACATGTGTCTTCTACCTGTGGTTAGAGAGCGTGCACAAAAAGTCAAAATACTGGATCCAGGGCTGACCTCCTGGCCCACATTAGTGCCTGCAGTGCAGGATACATCAGCACAGTCTGATAGAATGGTCTGGAAAGGCATCTCTACCTCTCAGCAAACAGTGCTCTCCATCTAAATACTAAATTTAAAAGAAAAACTTCCAGAATCCCAACAGCCAAACATCAGCTTAGCCTCCATGGCCAGATAGCTCTCATATTCTATCTCTCAAATTAAGCCCTTCCAGACTAATAGTCACTGGGAAGACAGATAGCAGAGATACAGCCCACGATCCACCAAGTTCTGGGGCCACTGCAGGATTCTACTGCATGGGTACCTCTTAAAACTCTTTATATATACAATAGATTGTCTTATCATGGATCCACATGTTGATGAGACCTGAGCTGCATGACTGGTACCCCACACAATACTATCTAGGTCTTAACAAGACCGTGGGGACTTTCAGAACCACCAACACACTCCTTGATCAACACTAACTGGCCAAATATTCAAGCTTCCCTCCAACTCTGTGACTTGCATTATAACTTGGATGTCCTTTTTATACTTATGGCATCATCATGTGGAGGAAAGAGGGTTACAGCATTAGCCGTTAGCTGAGGGCTTTGTAATCCTTCAGAAACCACTAAGAGACGCTTAGTGTTTGGGTCCCACCAAGCATCCTTTACTCTCTGTTGGCCTCTCCAAATGTGAACTAACAGAAATGGTGCACTCCTCTGGGATCTTCTTCAAGCTCCACAGTGTTACTCTCTCAATAACCAGCTCCCTCCTTAAACCCGTCCCAGCAATGTCATTCTTAGAATGAGAAGCCAGTGTTTTTCCTTTAGCATGAAACCATCTAATCAATTCTTTAAGAAAAATTAGTCTGTCTGCCATTTGATTTCAGGAAATGCAAATGCTTCAAAATAAGGCTGAATTTTTTCCATCATTGGGTTTCTCAGAATTACAACTGAGGTCACCCCACTGTGCATGTGAAGACCAAAGGGGAAAAACAGAACAAAAAAAAAAAAAAGTCTGTGTATGAGAGGCTAGCCTGGGCTTGTACTTCTGCCACCATCAGTTTGTAGAAGCTCAGCTCTTGACAATGTCACGAGCCACCCGATAGAGAGGGGCCTTTGGACCAGAGAGATTAGAGCCTGTTTTTGATGTGACCACCTGGCTTTGGTACAGGGCATAAATCCTGTTTTCCCAACTTCCTTAGACAGAATCTGTGAGGTGAGTTATTTCTGCCAGAGGGGAAAGAAGCCGAGTACCCTACTCACTACACTGATCCCCTGAGTAGGAGGTTAGCCAGAACCACATAAGGAAATAAGAGAGGTGGGCTAGTTGATTCCATGTGGCAAACACTGATGAAGCATCTACTTGGCTATGCAGTAGGAGAGACTGAACTGTAGTCTCTGCCAGGGTGTGTTTCAAAGTGCAACTAGCTTGATAGAGGTAAGGGGCTACAGGTTGCAGCAACAAGAGGTGTTCACATGAAAGTGTATCCATGCAGTTATTTAGAGGGAACTGCAAGCCTCCAAACTCAGTAGCGTGGGGGAAAAAAATCTGAGGATTAGAGTCATACTGTCTGAGTTTTAATCTCTACCTTACCAACAACTAGCTGTATGGCTGAGAACAAGCTATTTAACCTTTGAAAACCTTGGGTTTCTTATACACATCACAGAAATAACACTAAGCTGTCTCTCACAGGACAGTTGTGAATATTAAATGGAATCATGGTTGTAGCATGCTCAATAAAGTATCACAAAAATAGTTAACATTCACTATGATGATGCTAGCAGTGATGATACTGATTACTATTAAGACATAGAGTAAAATGGGATGAGGTAAGGTACAGGCTGAGACTAGGGAGACTGGGAGGAGTCAGAACCCAAAAAGTAACGAATGCCACCCTAGGAGCTGTGGCTAACATAGATCAGAGAGTAATTCCCAGCAAAGAGAGTCATCCAGATTTGTACCTCCCTGTTTTCTTCTGGTTAATGTTCTACAGTCTCGAAGAGACTGGACAACAGTCACAAACCATTAGAATATCACACTTTGAGATCAGAGTTCTGATTATATACACACCATGAGTATGTGCAGGCCATCAGCAAGCCTCACAAGAACACTGCTTAGGTGATAAGCATAGGATAAGATCTAGAGAGTGGAAGCTGGCCTTTAGCCCTTGATGGGCCAGAAGCTCTTTGTGAGTCAAGAGCAGCTAGAGATGACAATTTCCCTACTTCTCCTGGGGGTGCCTTTAGTAGTGAGCTTGCTCAGACAGCAGAGGGAACTCTTCACTCACCTTCTAACCATTCTCAGGACCCAGGGACTTTCTCAAATCTGGGCAATGGGATAGAGAAAGCAATTGAGAGCTCAGGACATGCAATTCAGAGATACAGTAAACAGCAAAGCAGGGCATGGCCCTATTGCATTATCTGTCAGTCTCAGACAGATGGACTGAGTGGTCATCCCTGGTGATATCATGAAAAAGGCATCCATGCTAGGTTAGAGAGCTTTCAGTTTTTCAGATAAGGGAACCAAGACCCACAGAAGAGAAATTTGCTCCAAATATATTCAATTTGTGAGTCACTGCAGGAAATGTATAATTTGGTTCCTTGCATACAAAATAGCTTGTTATAACAAGAAAGAGCCATCATCCTTGGTGATTATATTAAAATATTTTTATTTCTAAAATGCTATAACGACACAAATACTGTGTTTGAGGCTTCCTGCTAAGATGTCATTAATGCTTTGTCCTCTTAAAATTGAGAGAGATGATTGAATCGTTGCTGTCTTGCAAGGCAGCCTAAAGAAGAAATTCCATCCTCTGGAACAAAGTAGATGTGGGAATCCTCACATTTCCAAATGCTCACTTGGCCTTGAGTATGTCCTTCCGTATCTGCAGACATAAAAGTTGACCCTGGATTAGTCTGAGAACCAGATTAGCCGATGCAGGTCAAAGTACAGAATCTAGTGTCTGCAGAGCATGATAGATAGCAATAACTCCATCAGTGTTGCTGTTGTGGAGATTGGTGTTTGGGCTAAAGGATATGGGATTCCCAGTGTCCCTTAACCTATTAGACATACTCATTAACACCTTGCATGAAGACTGTGACCAAGAGAAATGGTGACCAACAGCCCGTGGGAACTCAGATGATATTTGTTTAACTTCTACAGTCTTCTATAACAGCCCAAGTAGAAGTAATCAATAAAAAAATAAGCTTTAGAAATGTGAAAATCCTAGGCTGTTTGACAGCAAAATGAAACAGATGTTTGGTTTTTGTTTGTATTATTTGTGTGACTGTGTGTGTGTGTGTGTGTGTGTGTGTGTGTGTGTGTGTGTGTGTGTGATTCAACCTCACAAACAGAAACAGACTAGTAAATGTAGGTCTCAGGGGGTCACAGGAAAATATGTGGTTGTCTACAGTTCTCAGAGGAGCAGATTTCAATTCATGCTTGATCTTGTCTTTAGGAAATTGCTCAGAGGACCTCTTATGTACACTGAAAAGGACTCCGTTTAAGAAATCATGGGCCTACCTCCAAGGTCAGTAGCCAAAGCCAGAAAAATATATTCCTACGAAGATGATGTCCTGTGCCAACTTCTAATCCAGAAGAATCCTCTAGCCGAAAATGATGTGCAGATGGCCTACATCATACTTTTCCTAAATTAAATTTGAATGTCTTAAAGGAAGAGGATGAGAGTATTTTTCTCCATAGCTACAAGTCTCTTCTTTCCTCAGCCCAGTGTGCTGGGAAATTTTTTTGTTTGTTTGTCTAGAAAAAGGCTTGAGCTCTGAGGGAGCTATGTTATGGGCCATATTATGAGTAGATGTGACCATGGACAGTGCACAGGCCTTCAAAAGCTCCCTCAGTTCCCTCAGCAGTGGGAACTACTGCATTTACCCCTTTATGTTTCCTACCTTACCTTTGAAGACATTTTTTTCCTGTTGCTTCCACCACCTCTCCCTTCCTCCACTACCCCCACTACCATGCACCTACTTATTAGTTTGGGCCAAATGCACAGTCTTTTTCCTAATACAAAGAATGGCCCCCATCTCTACCTCTATGTAGTTATTCACAGGGGAACTACAAAATTGCCTGGTCCCCAGATTGACAGCTTAATGAGCTCCTTGGAACAGGGCCTATTTGCATATGACAGTGTACTTCAGGTAAGAGTCCCTTGTAAATGAGACAGCAAGAGGCACTTAGAGCATGAAAGAATGAGCCGTGGAAGAGATGGCCAAGATTCTCTGAATAGCCATTTTGCTCATTTTAAAAACTCCCGTTTTTACAGTTAGATTCCTTTTTGCCTTTCAATTGAATTGCAACAAGGTTTGAAGAAAAAGCATTGAAACAAGTAAAAGCAGCTTCCTAGTGCTGAAGGCACCTTTACCAGTCGGTGCTGATTTTCATTTGTTAGGATTCAGAGAACTGGCTTTCACACAAAGATTCCAGCTTAGAGGCTCTGTTAATTCCCTGCCTCCCTAACAGTGTTACGTGGTGGGTCCTCCACATGAAGGTCCAGGCAAGGATGCTTGGCTGTCCTGTAAAGAATGGAGACATTCAAAAGCACAGACCATGTAAAAGGGAGTGTCTTATTTTATATCAGTTGTTATCATTGATATAACACATATCACATGAACACATGAACACATATCAATTGTTCATGGTAATGGGTTTTATTACTGATATTTTTATGCATGTATATAACATACTTTGATTTTATCTAAACGTGAAAGTTAATAGAGATTCTCCTGAACAACTCAATATTGAAATTGAACAGTATTGAGTGTCACTGCTCTGACCCCATCTGCAATGCCTATCAAAACACTAAGTGCTTGTTCATGACAAATGACTGGTATCACAGAACTGCAAAATACAGTCTAGGTGGGTATGGTCTAAAAGAGAAAGGAGCCAGAGAAATGATTTAGGTAGTCAAATAACTGATTTGTAAGCTGGAGAACTAGAACCTACTTTTCAAAAGCCAAGCATGGTATCTCATGCTTGAAATACCAGTGCTGCCAAGGCAGAAGCAGAGGGACCCCTGGAGCACATTGGCTGAGCAGCTTTGCCTACTGAGCAAGATTCTGGCAAGTGAAAATCCTTGCCTCAAAACCACAAGTTATGGGGCTTGAGAGTTAGCTGAGCAGTTAAGAGCACTTGCTCTTCCAGAAGACCCAAATTTGGTTCCCAGTATTAACATCAGGTGTCTCAAAACTGCCTATAGCTACATCTTCAGGATATTTGATGCACCACCCCTTCTATACACACTGCATATACTCATATAGACAAAAACAAATATACATAATAGAAATAAACATTTAGAAAAGAACAGAAATGGGGAAGATGGTAAAGCAGCACTGGCATTGGGTAAAGGCTGATACCCGAGGTTGTCCTCTGAGCTAAATACACTCCCTACACACCAGCACGCCTGCGCCTGCACACATGCCTGGGTCTAATACAGCCAGACACATACAGACACACTGAAAAGAAGTAGAAAGAAAATATTAACAATTATATGATGTGGTAGATAATAATTAAAAGAAAGACTTCTATAGGAGATGTCTTCTATTAGAAAGTCTTCCTATAGGGTCTTTCCTTTTCTTGTGCACTGTTGTGTGTGATCCAACCCTCCAGCTTTGAGCACTGAAAAGAGAGAGAGAGAGAGACAGATGGTTTTCTTCCTGTGCCTTTCTAAGTAAAAGGAATGCGCTACGGAAGAATAGTCTAGAAAGAGCACTCAGAAGATGCTTAAATTCTTGTATAGCACGCAGCATTCTAGAAAGCAGAGATCCTGAATGGAAACCTTGAAAAACAGGTTTTCAGCATGTACCCAACATGTGAGCAATAATAATCCTGTTTCTATCTTTCCAGTTTCAAAACATCTCAACAATACCAAATTGTCATGGAATCAAGATGGTGTCATCCATGGAGTCGGATACCAGGATGGGAACCTGGTAGTCCAGTTCCCGGGCTGGTACTTTATCATTTGCCAACTGCAGTTTCTTGTGGATTGCTCAAATCATTCGGTGGACCTGAATGTGAAGCTCCTCATCAATGCCAAGGTCAAAAAGCAGGCACTGGTAACAGTGTGCGAGTCTGGAATTCAAAATAAGAGAATCTACCAGAATCTCTCTCAGTTCCTGATGTATTACTTACAGGTCAACTCTACCATATCAGTCAAAGTGGATAATTTCCAGTATGTTGATACAAACATTTTTCCTCTTGATAATGTGCTGTCCATCTTCTTATACAGTAGTTCAGACTGAATAGTTGCTGTTGACCTTTATGAAAATGCTGTCTACCATATAGTAGTACTTCATCTGTCCAAACATGGGCAAAAGAACATGTTACAACTTAAACTAAGCATATGAATTAGTGTACTTCTGCTTCTGTCCTTTATAAGGATACAGCTCCAAGGTTTAAAAAGAAGTCTTTCAAAAGGACAGCAGGAAAGAAATGAGGTGTGTGGACAGAGACCGACATGGGCACTAGAAGGATTGGGTTGACCCAGTCTAACCACTAATTCACTGACCTTGAGCCATTTTTTCTCCCCGTGAAACTCGGGGTCTGAATCTGAAAAGGTAGAAGATAGAATTTACATCTCTCCAATGTTTCCTTCATCTCCAAAGACTGGTGAGCTGAGATTCTCAAGCAGAGGAAGGCCTCACAAGGCATGATGAAACTGATGGTACCAGTAATGTCTGCTTGTCATCTCAGCAGGTCATAGGACTTCCATGCTGCCTTATAGAATGATACTCCACCCTCTTGTAATAGGCAAGAGCTCTTTTCCCTCACCTACAGAGTAGCTGTTGCCATCTCCTGAAATGCACATGGTGGCATTCTCTACTTCCAACACCTCTCATTCCATTCTCTGTGTGGTTTTTAACTCCCAGAAAAAGCTGTTGACAGACAATGAGGATCCTCAAAATGTGGAGAACTTCTGGACAACAAACATTAACAGCCTCTCCTGACCTGAGAGGCCACGAAGTTCCCCTGGCCTCATCAAGCTTGGAAATTTTACAGCATTGTGGGAGATTTCTGACTTTTTTGTTTGAATGATGTGTGGCCCCCTGGGAGTTCTACTTCAGTGAGGAATACAAATCTTGCCCATGCTGTATGTAAGGATGGAGTAAAATAGGAGCTTTTCTGGAGGAAAGGAGAAGAACGAAGTTTTTCAGAGAAAGGCTAGAAAAGATTTAAAGGGAAAAGAAAATCCAGCTGTTCTGATGTGCGCAGAACACACACACACACACATAAAATGACAAAGAAGAGTGGCTATGTTAACCTCTTAGGTCTCCTCCTCTATAGTTATTGGAAATGTAGTTGCAATAGCAGGTCAAGTTACGGTGTTTGCTCAGATTCAATCAGGTGTGCAGAGCACATTGCTGGAGAATAAGGAAACCTGTTGCATTTGGGTTATACTAAGAGGAGGGGCAAGTGGGTCTAGGTTAAATCAACACATGTGTTATCGAGAAGACGCCGGTAACCTGAGCGGGAACTAAGCAAATGTTCCCCTCTCAGATTCTGAGTCATAGACTGTCCTCTGGGCAGAGGTACCTGACCTTTGCACTATGGTTTGATCTTTTCCTAATTACAGTCTCTGTCAAACTGTGCTCAGGAAGCAAAAAACTGAAGATAGGAGGGGCACTTCATTTAAAAAGAAGTGCAATGTAGCAAAGTGAAAATGAATAATAGACAATAAGTCAACTGGAATGTAAATAGGAAGTGGAAAATCCAGGGAGTTTAAAACTAAAATATGATACTTTTGAGGGTTAGCCAGCCCCCCTAAGGACTTTCTGACATATCTGTAATAATTATGCACTTTTCATGGATGTGACAGAGTACCTGATAGACACAACTGAAAAATAAAAAACATTTGGCTCACACTTTCAGAACGGAGAGACTTCAGAATGGACAGAAGGCAAGGCAATAAGAATATAGGAGGATGGTCACATTGAATCCACAGTCAGAAAATAGAGAGAGATGGACTCTGGTTCTCATCTTCTTTCCTCCTTTTTTCATCTATTCAGTCTGAGATCCTAGCCAATAGACTAGTACTGGCCACATTCATATGGGTCTACCATCCCTAGTTGAATCTCTCTAGAGACACCATCACAGAAACAGCCAGATGAGTGTCTCCTAGTAGATTCTAAATCCTGTCAACTTGATGATGAAAAAAAGAATTAGCACCACACATGTGAGTGAGCACATTGTTTTTCTAACTGGATATTTAGGCTACCTAAGACTCATGTTTGTTTAGTGGAAGTTCAGTAAGTTTACACACTATGCACTCATGAATTTGTGAAAAATCATGTGTAAATAAAATGTATAAGTTAATGGAAATTCCACCTTCAGTGTACATAAACATGTCCCTGGTGTTGAGGAAAAAAGCTATGTGTTTTTCTTCGCATTCAGAAACTATTTTCATCTGTTCTACAGTACCCATGGGTGCCCTCTGCAGAATTCATAACCTGATACAGAATCCCCCAGACACACACACACACACACACACACACACACACAGACTCAAAGAATCATCTGATATCCAGAAAATGTTTGGTAAGTGTAGACAAAATACTGAGGGAGAATTTGGTTAGAGTTTAATTAACAAAGATCTAGATTCAGCATAATATCACTGATTACTCTGAAACAGATAAAGCTTTCCAATTAAAAAGACAAGTCAACCAGAGTAATCTCTGTAGTAAGGACAGTTAGGCCCTGTGGCCTTTCTGTTGTGTGGAAATCCAAAGAACACCCATCCTTATCCATCCCTCAAGGATTTGCACCCAGCCTCCTGACTCTGGCTCTGCTGTTTCTCATCAGAATTTATTGGTCCTCCCAAAGCCTTTCTGAAAAGTTTCAGGTCACATCTTCCAGCCCCACACGGAAGCAGCATCCAGTATCTAGGGAATCATCAGCCCTCCTCTCTCTACCCCAACCATTTCATCTCCATCTTCTCTAGATTTGCTCCATGGCTGAGTCACAGAAAAGGGCTAGAGCTATAAAATTATGACCCTCAGCACCAAAGGTGTTTATGAAAAGCCAATATTTTTTCTGATTAAAAATAATAAAAGTTACTGTTTAAGTTGAACCTATGCATATATGTATATATAAGTAAACATGTGTGTGCATATACACACATATATTTGTGTATGTATACTTTTCCAGTCATGTTTTACATATCATCTGCTTAGCCTGGTTTAGGGGAGGAAGCCTGACTTTTGCTTTGGGAATTGTAAAGCATATATATGTTTCTATTTATTTTTAATTAAGAAGAGAAGTGAAAATATTATTTCTTCTAGGCTTCATCAGCTTATTTAATAATTATTAATATTATGCCATACTTACATCTGCTTCAAAATTGTTTTAAAATGCAGATAGTCATTAGCTCTTCTCTGCCATCCTCCACTCTCTAAGAGGATCCATGACTACTGTCTGGAATTATATGTCTGCCTTTCATTTACATAAATTTACATTTGTTTTCTAATAAAAATATATAGTACAATTTGTGCGCTTTTAAACTTTTAATAAAATATACTTATAAAACAATTTGTGACTTACAGTTTTTTATATAATACTAAAGTTTTAAAGTTTACACAGACAGACAAACATAAATCTAGTTCATTCACTTAAACATAAGATATTTATTTCATTGTTTCAATATATCTTTCTGCATTCTCATAAAGATAAACATCTAATTCACTTCCAAGCTCTCACTATCTCACACATTGCTGAAACAGACATGGGGGGGGTTCCCACCTCTCTGCCATTTTTCTATATGAAGGAAAGCAGTGGCTCCCCACGGTTTCTGGGTCCACCTTGGCTAGTGAGGGCTTAAATGCCTAAAGACCACTCATTTGAGAACTGGAGCTCAGTCCTGGGAGCCTGACTTTTCTTTCTTCCTTTCTTTCTTCCTTTCTTTCTTTCTTTCTTTCTTTCTTTCTTTCTTTCTTTCTTTCTTTCTTTCTTTCCTTTTCTTTATTTAATTAAATAAGTTTAATTAAATAAAATTAAAATTTTCTTTATTTTTTACATTACTTACATTTTAGTCACTTTGTATCCCGGCTGTAGCCCCTCCCTCATCCCCTCCCAATCCCTCCCTCCCTCCTTCATCTCCTCCCATGCCACTCTCCAAGTCCACTGATAAGGGAGGTCCTCCTCCCCTTCCATCTGACCCTAGCTTATCAGGTCTCATCAGGATTGGCTGCAATGTCCTTCTCTGTGGCCTGGCAAGGCTGCTCCTCCTTCAGGCTGGTGGGGGTGGTCAAAGAACCAGCCACAGAGTTCATGTCAGAGACAGCCCCTGTTTCCCTTACAAGGGAACCCATTGAATACTGAGCTGCCATTGACTACATCTGAGCAGGGCTTCTAGGTTATAGTTATATCCATGAGTGGACGTTGGTTCATGGTTGGAATATCAGTCTCAGAAAAGACCCCTGTGCCCAGATATTTTGGTTCTGTGGCTCTCTTTGTGGAGCTCCTGTCCTCTCCAGGTCTTACTAACTCCCCCTTCTTTCATATGATTCCCTGCACTCTGCCCAAAGTTTGGTTATGAGTCTCAGCATCTGCTTTAATACACTGCTGGGTAGAGTCTTTCAGAGGCTCTCTGTCATAGGCTCCTGTCCTTTTTCTTTTTTTCTCCTTCTTCCAATGTCTATCTCATTTGTCTTTCTGAGTGAGGATTGACCATCTTATCCAAGATCCTCCTTCTTGTTTAGCTTCTTTAGGTGTACAGATTTTAGTATGTTTATCCTATATTATAGGTCTAGTATATTCTGTGTGTGTCTTTCTGCTTCTGGGACACCTCACTCAGGATGATCTTTTCTAGTTCCCACCATTTGCCTGCAAATTTCATGATTTCTTTGTTTTTAATTACTGAATAGTATTCCATTATGTAAATGTACCACAATTTCTGTATCCATTCCTCAAATGAGGGACATCTGGGTTGTTTTCAGATACTGGCTATTATGAATAAAGCTGCTACAAACATGGTTGAACAAAGGTCCTTGTTGTGTGCTTGGGCATATTTTGGATATATGCCTAGGAGTGGTATAACTGGATCTCGAGGAAGCACTATTTCTAATTGTCTGAGAAAGTGCCAGATTGATTTCCAAAGTGATTGTACAAGATTACATTCCCACCAGCAATGGAGGAGGGTTCCCCTTTCTTCACATCCTCTCCAGCATGTGTTATTACTTGAGTTTTTTGATCTTAGCCATTCTGCTGGGTGTAAGGTGAAATCTCAGGGCCATTTTTATTTGCATCTCCCTGATGGCTAAGAATGTTGAGCATTTTTTAAGTGTTTCTCTGTCATTCTATATTCCTCTACAGAGAATTTTCTGTTTAGCTTCATACCCTATTTTTTAATTCAATTACTTAATTTGTTGCTTTTTATCTTCTTGAGTTCTTTATGTATTCTGGATTAGCCCTATATCAGATATAGGGTTGGTGAAGATCCTTTTCCAGTCTGTAGGGTATTGTTTTGTTCTGACAATAGTGTCTTTTGCTTTAAAGAAGCTTTTCAGTTTCATGAGGTCCCATTTATTGATTGTTGATCTTAGAGCCTGTGCTGTTGGTGTTCTGCTCAAGAAGTTGTCTCTTGTGCCAATGAGCTCAAGGGTATTCCCCACTTTTTCTTCTAAGAGGTTTAGTGTGTCTGGTTTTATGTTGAGGTCTTTGATACACTTGGACTTTAGTTTTGTGCAGGGTAATAAATATGGATCTATTTTTATTTTTCTGCATGTAGACATCCAGTTAGATCAGAATCATTTGTTTAAGATGATATCTTTTTTTCCATTGAATGGTTTTGGCTTCTTTGTCAAAAGTCAAGTATGCATAGGTGTGTGGATTTATTTCTGGGTCTTCTATTTGGTTCCATTGATCCACCTTTCTGTTTCTTTGCCAATACCATGAAAAAAGCCTACACATACATGGAAACTGAACAACTCACTACTCAATGACAGTTAGGTTAGTAAAGAGATAAAGGGAGAAATCAAAGACTTCCTAGAATTCAATGAAATTGAAGGCACAACATACCCAAACTTATGGGACACAATGAAAGCAGTGCTAAGAGGAAAGTTCATAGGACTAAGTGCCTTCAAGAAGAAATTTGAAACATCTCATACAAGCAACTTAATAGCTCACCTGAAAGCCCTAGGGGAAAAAAAAAGAAGCAGACATACCCAAGAGGAGTATATGGCTGGAAAAATTCAAGCTCAGGGCTGAAATCAATAAATTAGAAACAAATAAAAGAATTTAAAGAATCAATAAAACCAAGAGCTGGTTCTTTGAGAAAATCAACAAGCTAGACAAACCTTTAGCCAAACTAATTAGAAGGCAGAGAGAAACAATCCAAATCAGCAAAATCAGTAATGAAATGGGGGACATAACAACAGGCTCTGAGGAAATCCAAACAATCTTTAGGTCATACTACAAAAGCCTATATGTCACTCTAAATGAAATGGACAATTTTCTTAATAGATTCTCAAACTATTCCACAAAATAGAAAGAGAAGTAACATTACTAAACTCATTCTCTGAAGCCACAGTCACCTTGATACCTAAACCATGCAAAGACCCAACAAAAAAAGAGAACTTCAGACCTAACTTTCTTATGAACATTGATGCAAAAATGCTCAATAAAATACTTGCAAACTGAATCTAAGAACACATAAAAGATATCATCCTCCATGACCAAGTAGGCTTCATGCCAAGCATGAAGGTTCAATATACGGAAATCCATCAGTGTAATCCACCATATAAACAAACTGAAGGAGAAAAACCACAGGATCATCTCCTTAGAAGCTGAAAAGCATTTGACAAAATCCAACACCCATTCATGTTTAAAGTCTTGGAGAAATCAGGGATACAAGGTACTTACCTAAACATAATAAAGACAATATACAACAAGACTATAGCCGACATCAAACTCAATGGAGAGAAACTTAAATCAATCCCACTGAAATCAGGGACAAGACAAGGCTGCCCACTCTCTCCATATCTCTTCAACATAGTACTTGAAATCCTAGCTAGAGCAATAAGACAACTAAAGGAGATCAAGAGGATACAAATTGGAAAGGAAGGAGTCAGAGTATCACTATTCATAGATGATATGATAGTACACATGAGAGACCCCAAAAATTCAACTGGAGAACTCCTTCAGCTGATAAACACCTTCAGCAATGTGGCTGGATACAAAATTATCTAAAAAAAAAAAAATGCAGAAGCCCTCCTGTATACCAAAGACAAAAGGGTTGAGAAGAAATTAGGGAAACAACACTCTTTACAAAAGCTAAACATAAAGTACCTTAGTGTTACTCTAACCAAGCAAGTGAAAGACATGTTTGAAAGAAGCATCAAGTCTCTGAAGAAAGAAATTGAAGAAGATTTCAGAAGATGGTAAGATCTCCTGTGCTCACAGATTGGTAGGATTAACATAGTGAAAATAGCCATTGTGCAGAAAGCAATCTACAGATTCATTGCAATTCCCATCAAAATACCAACACAATTCTTAACAGAACTTAAAAGAAAAATTCTCAACTTCATATGGAAAAACAAACAAACAAAAAAAAAAAAAAAAACCAGAATTGCCAAAAGGATCTTGTACAACAGATCTTCTGGAGGGTTCACATCCATGATCTCAAGCTGTACTACAGAGCAATAGTGATAAAAACTGACCTGTCTTTCTCTCTCTGGTGAGAACTGCTCTTCTCTGTACACCCATTTAACACTCTGTCCTAAGCACCGGTGTACAGCAGCCTCATGCTAGATGCCATTGTATGACTCACCATGGTGAGTGCATCTACACCATGTCTTCCCAAGGTCGTCTGGATCTTTTCGGATTCATTTTTTTCTGGAGAGTAATTGAAAGATATCAGTGTGCATAAGTACAAAAAAAAAGTCCCAGAAAGACATTCTTTTCCGATGATTAAATGTCCAGATTCCTTGTGTCTGGTCCAGGTTACTTTTTTCATCTTCTCTGGTATCTCACTGGGTGACAATCCACTTTTATGGCTTTCAGTGACAGTTTTCTTCAAATTCCTGTAAAAATGCATTCCTAACTTGTTTTTATTCTTAAATCCAGCCACATACCTTCAGTATCCATTGGACTTTACCCATGGTTCTTTCCTGAAACTTTATAATGAGGAATGACATGCACCAGCCAATGCAGTGATTTCTCCAAAATTGCATTTTTCCAATCCAGAAGAAATATCTCATACTGCCATCAAGGACCAAGATTAAAAAAAAAACAAACAAAAACCTTGTACTTACCATCTTAACTATATGATACTCTCGTTTTAGTATGCTTACACTATCTTAGTATACAGTCCAGATGTTGCAAAGCTAAAATATACATCCCTTACCCCAGAGTAGCTAGGATTCCAGTGCTAGATGGGCAGGATTGGGGAAGCTTATCCATTCAGTCAACAAGTAAATCTGTGGAGAGGCACTTGGTTTTACTCTGCAGCTGTATTGGTAGAAGTTACAGTGTTTGGTTGCTAGTTGAATACATCAAGGGGAGGTTGGATAAGAGCAGGCAGAACATCCATTCTGGCAATACAATATTGTGCACAGAAGTGGAGAAGCTTCCTGATTGAGTTGGTTTCCTGTTCTTGACAGCAGTGTTGTGGATCTAGGACCAGTCATCTGGTATGAGAAGCAATTGAAAGATTTTGGTGGTGGTGGTGGTGATGGTGGTGGTGGTGGTGGTGGTGGTGGTGGTGGTGGTGGTGGCTGGTTGGTGTTTTCATAATCCTAAAAATCCCAGGCCACATATAAAAAGCAATTAAATTATAATCTCTGAGGTTAGAATCTAAGCATCAGGATCATTTTAAGTTCTCAAGCTTTAAACCGGATTAATGGTTTTGGAGGGTGGGAGTAAGGAGAGGTGGGAAGTGGATTAACCATAGCTAAGGATGTACAAAAAAAGCTTTATGGAGATCTGCTCCTTAAGACAAGTACAAAATATATTACAAAGGCTCTTAGACAGAGGTAGATAATGCTGCTCCCAGAAGACATGAGTTAGTAAACAAAAATCTCAGTGCCAGGCATGGGATATCTCTTTATGAGTTATTTGTCAGGGAGGCCCCAGCAGTCTCCAAAACAACAGTTTATTGTCGTTGTTCTTAGCTTCCCAGCATAACTAATGGTAAGACCCTATTAATGAAACATCACACACTTTAGCTACAGAATGCAAAGAAATCAGTGTCAGATTAACCGGGAAACATCCTCTACACTGGTAGCTTTCACAGGGCCAAAAGGTGCCTTACCTGCCACAGGGGATGGCAGGAAGACATCACTGATCTTACCTGGTGTTGGGCCCTGCAGGCTACAACACTTATCTTCCGTATAGAACGTGCCCACTGGTGTAATGGTGGTGTGCTTGCTATGGGGATAAGAAATCGTTCTCTGATTGAATTTGGTTTCTGCTCCAGGTGGTGAAACTCATGTCAATGCTGTAAACATAGTCAAAAGTCCATAGCTAAGGAGATCATTGGCTCTATGGAGGATCCTATCATTGTTATTTTACTGAATGTCAGCTTATTGAACTGCCTTTTAAATATTTATTTTTATGCCCATAGTGCTGTATTACACTCAACATTAGTCAGAGAAACTCCATTTTGCAGAGGGCACAATCAACTATAATTGGTCTAGGAATAAGTGAGTATAAGTGTTCAGCTCTAAATGACTCTCCCCATCACTTACTAAAAGGAGAAGAAGAAAAATATATAAGAGCCAGAGGATGGCAGAAATTGTGTCCATGCTTTCTTCTACATATGACATGGTTGTAGGTGCTACTTTTTCAAATGCTACTTTATTTGGGGGTTCCTTAAAGCTTATACCTCCCTTCCAACCTCCAACCCCAGGGAGAGAAAAAGTAAGGGAAAGGAGACAATGCCTTCTGTACCTCTTCCTGCTGGGTAGGATCATATGAGTCTTTTGGTGTGGTGTGAATATCCATCATCAGGAAATCCAGAAGTCCAAGGAACCAGCAAACCAGAAAGCCAGCAACAGCAGCAAGCAGTCCTCCTCTGTCTCCTCCAAGCCACCACATATTCTTCCTCTGGGCAATCATATTTATACCCCTCAAAGTCATCAAAATTCAACTAACTCCAGCTGGCCAAAGACCATGCTCCACACGAGACAATTAACAGCTGTAAACAAACTAAAATTCCTCTCTTGGGATTATAACAAAAACATGTTTACATATCATAAACCAAAATGTCCACAACATTTCCTCCTTTCTGTTTAAAAAAAAAAATGGCTTTTTCTCTAACATTAATAAACTACATACAGTAAGAATTATGGGAATTATCAAGTAAGAATTAGATTTACAATGTCCAGTCTATTTGTATTTGGCAATCTTGGAAAAAGTATTCTACTATCTATCATATCTTGGTGAGTCCTATGTTTTGTGCCTAAATCACTTTTTTATCATATTTTGTATCTACCAACCTAAAAACATCTATCTAGACCTTAGAACATCTTTGTAAACATAAACCATTTTCTCAAGCTTAATTGTAGCAAAACTATGACTACTTAGTTTTCAACCTCATCTGAGACCTTAGAAGAAAATATTACCTAAGTATATAGGAAGCATAGAGGAAACAGCTTCCAGAACTATAGAAACGACAAAGACAGTTGACCGCTGGGACAGTCGCCAGAGGTTTCTCTGTGTCATTGGGGCACCCAATCTTCAGCCTACCAGCCAAAAATATCGGACGGGCTTTTCTGTGAAGCAGGAATTTTGAAGGACTGACCACTTACTCTCTTAGTTGAACTTATCTGAACAGTCAATTTTCCAGCATCGTGCTTGTTCACAGTATGCTCAGACAGCCTGCTATCAGCATTTGAAAGACATGTTTGTTTGTTTGTTTGTTTGTTTGTTTCTCCAGTGGCTGACCGGTAATTTTTTTTCTTCTTTTTTTTTACTTCTTTGAAGTAGATTGGAGGTGCTGTCAGGAGCAGATGTGTCTGTCAGAAAAGCCTTTTATTATTAAAATATCTTTAAATGCCTTATTCTGTAGATCTCTGAAGTGTTTGAAGACTATCTGTCTATTAAGCAGCATTGCTTGTTTCTATCAACATACTATCTAGTTAACTTTGAAAACATATCTAAGAGACTAAATAATGCTTATTTCTGTAATTAAGGAAAACTAGTATCTAAAATAACTACAAGTAAGATTGTTTATAGGTGACTAGTAATTTGTATCTCCAATCATCCTTAAGAGTTTGCAATATCTCCAAAAGAGGCTCAAGTACACAAAAAGGACATTTGCTCAACCATGTTTGTAGCAGCTTTATTTGTAATAGCCAGAAGCTGGAAACAACCCAGATGCCCCTCAACCAAAGAATGGATGCAGAAATTATGGTATATCTATACAATGGAATATTACTCAGCAATGAAAAATAAGGAAATCATGAAATTTGCAGGTAAATGGTGGGACCTGGAAAGGATCATCCTGAGTGAGTTGACCCAGAAGCAAAAAGACACACACAGTATATACTCACTCATATAGACATACTACATAGGACAAACCCACTAAAATCTATGCATCTAAAGAAACCAAGCAAGAGAGAGGACCCTAACTAAAATGTTCAATCCCCATCCTGAAAGGCAAAGAGGATGGACATCAAAAGAAGAAGAAAAAAACAGGAAACAACCTAGAAACCTGCTACAGAGGGCCTCTGAAAGCCAGAAGAAGAAAACAGGAAACAAACTAGGAACCTACCACAGAGGGCCTCTGAAAGCCTCTGCCCTGCAGACTATCAAAGCAGATGCTGAGCCTGATGGCCAACTGTCGGGCAGAGTGAATGGAATTTTATGTAAGAAGTGGGAAATAGTAAGAGCTGGAGAGGACAGGAACTCCACAAGGAGAGCAACAGAACAAGATAATTTGAACAAGGAAACTTCCCAGAGACTCATACTCCAACCAAGGACTATTCATGGAGATGACCTGGAACCCCTGCACAGATGTAGCCCAAGGCAGGTCAGTGTCCAAGTGGGTTACATAGTAATGGGAAGAGGGACTGCCTCTGACATAATCTGATTGGCCTGCTCGTTGATCAACTCCCCCTGAGGGGGGAGCAGCCTTACCAGGCCACAGAAGAGGACAATGCAGCCACTTCTGATGAGAACTGATAGACTAAGATCAGAAAGGAGAGGAGAACCTCCCCTATCAGTGGACTTGGGGAGTGGCATGCATGCAGAAAGGGGAGGGAGGGTGGGATCGGGAGGGGAGGAGGGAGGGGCTTATGGGGGGATACAAAATGAATAAAGTGTAATTAATAAAAAATTAAAAAAAGAAATTGTGGAATAAAAAAAGAGTTTGCAATAGTTAGCTCTCATAGGACTAGAATTTTACACCACATTTTCAAATGTACAACACATCAAGCAAAAGTTGATCAAAATAACCTTAAATTTCTATCAATATATCATAAATGAATTGCATATGTACAATACATTAAGCAAAAGTTGAACAAAACAATCTTATATTTCTATCAATATGCAATAATCCATACCAACATAGTATTTGACACAGTAGATTTAATAATCTACCTTTTATTCTATAATCCTATATGTCCCCCTTTTCCCTTCTTTTCCCTAACACTAGCTAAGAAAGATAGGAGAAAAAAAAGATAGAGTAGAAAAAGAAAGAGAACCCTGATTTTAACTTTTACTTTGTTTTCTCCCTTACCATGACCAATCCATAACCCATCAAACAACCAACAACACCCACTCTACCTCTTAAGAATGGGAACATCGTGTTCTTAAAATTACTTTTTGTTGTCTGGGGGAAAAACATCTTTTTGGGTACCCTTAATAAATTAGAATATTGGCCAAGTACTGGAAAAGCTAGCTATATCTTTTCCTGTCCAGTCTCTGTAATTTTTTGTCCAGTCTCTGTGTTTCCTGTCTAGTCTCTGAATTTTCTGTCCATTTTCTGAGTTTTCTGTCCAGTCTCTGTGCTGTTTATTATCTGGGCTAGCGCTTTTGAAGTTGATCTGGGAGTAGATTCTTGAGGAAACCATAACTGAGGCATTCTGTGAGGCCAAATCACTTGGGTTTCTTGCTTCATCTTCATTATTATCTGGTCTTTTGCTCTGAAAATAAACTTTTAATGGTAATATTACAAGTACATTTTTGTATCATGAGGACCAGGTAGCCAATTTACCATGAGAAAACATTAGTCTCAGCTAGTAGGAGATATTTCCTAGCCAAATGTAATCTTTATAAGTTTTGTTGGTAACCAAATATTTTCATTCCCTGTAGACACATAAGCATAGCAAGGTCTCCATCTCAAAACTATTGCAGGTTTCCATTCTAATGACAACATGTCCTTATAGTAAAGGGGTTGATTTAGTTCTACGGTTTTTTCCATAACCCAGTGTCTCTCAGCTTTTTCACCAACATTAAGAAAATTTAGAGTTAACAATTTAATCAGTCCATGATGTATTTGCCCTTCCTTTTTGTTTACTAAGCAAACAAATCTAATCTCTTTTAAAGTACGATTGGCTCTTCCTACAACTGCCTGTCCTATAGGATTTTATGGTATACCAATAATGTGCCTTACATTATAATATGCAAAGAGTGTTTCATCTTCCTGGGTACATAGGAGAGTGCATTATCAATCTTAATTTGTGCAGGTATACACATAACTGCCATTATTTCCAAATTAATGTGTAATTACACAATCTGCCTTTTCTGAAGTTAGAGCAGTTACCCCTGGAACCCCTAAGTATGTATCAATACTATGATGCAAATACCTTTGTTTCCCAAATTCTGCAAAATGAAACACATCCATCTGCCAGATTTCCTTTTTGGAGGGAAGGGGGGTACCTCTAGGGTTCCTTACAGCAGGTAATGGAGTTTGGTTAGAGAGAGAACATATAGGACAGTTTTAATTATTTCTTTGGCATGTTGCCAAGTGATAGAAATATTTTTCTTTAAATCTTTACTATTAACATGGTGGTTTTCATGAAATTTTGAGCCTTCTGACACATTTCCTATTAGTGACTGATCAATTTCCTCATTTCCTTGTGCCAATGGGCTTGGCAAACCTGTATGAGACAAAATATGAGTAATATATAATGGACAGGTTCTACTTCCAATGGCCTGCTGCAGTTGCATAAATAACAAAGTCAGTTCTGAGTTATCAGGAATAGATTCAGCAGTTTCTATATGCAAAAGAACTCTTTCTGCAAACTGAGAGTCAGCACTTGTAGCAAGAGATTTAGGAAACTCTAATACTATCACAAGGATTGTATACAATTCTGATTTTTGAACTGAGGTATGTGAGCTTTTTGATCACCTTACTTGTTTGCATCAGTATAGAATGTAGGAGCCTCAGGAATTGGTGTTCCTTTTACAATACATGGAAGAATCCAATTAGTTATTTTTATAAACTGTATACATTTGCTTTTAGGATATTTGTTATTAATTTCTCCCAAGTACTTACTACAAGCTCTTTGCCAATCTTCATTGATTACCCACAATGACATAATTTCAGCATTAGTAAGAGGCACTACAATTTCAGCTGGATCTGTTCCTGACGATTGACATAGTCTTATTCTACCATTTATAATTAATTGAGAAATTTTTTCTGTGTACATCTTTAATTTTTGTCTTTGTTTATATGGTAAAAAACAATCCATTCCATAATACTATCTTCCATGTGCAAAATGAGCCCAGCAGGAGAATGAGTTGAAGGCAAAATGACCAAAATTCAATGAAATTTAGGATCAATTTGATCCACACTGTGTCTTGCAGTCTTTGTTCTACCAGGAATAACTTTTTCTGCTTCAGCTGTTAGACATCTTGGACTGTTTAAATTTGAATCTCCTTACAGTGTTTGAAACAAATTACTTAACTCATAAGTACTCAATACCTTTCCCAGGAGCACCTACCATTTCATCCCTAATTTCATCATTTACTGTCTCTGGGACTGTAGAAATATTAATTTGAATATCCCATTGTTGTAAAAAGATCCCTTTCCCATAAATTTATGGGTGTGTCAGTCTCAATAGGGTCTCAATTTTCCTGTTTGCCCTGCTGGTCCTACACATTTAATCCACCGTACGCTTTGTCTTATTTGAGATAATTTACCAACTTCTATAAACTGTATAAAGCTTCTAAAGTGGCTATTTTGGATTCCACAACTTTTGGGAAACAATCCTGATGTCAGCTCCTGTATCTACCAAACCTTGTATTTCAACACCAATCATTTGTACCATTGATATGGGTCTCTGATCTTTAACCACTGTTTGCCAGAACACACTTTTTTCAGTACTTCCAAATGCCCCTGTTCTTTCTACCAGAGTGGGAAACAGTAACACCTGAGAGATGCTATCCTCTGCCTAAATTTGCATGTCCTTTTTTAAATAGGCCATGATTTTAACTTCTTCTTCGCAACCCCATCTACAATACCTGAATGCACAATAATCATGGAGAAGTTAGTCCACTTCTGCCCACAGTTGTCCCTGCTGTCCCTGAAGGCAAAGGACCGTAAACACATGCAGTTAATTTGTAACATTCGGCTGTTGGGGATAGGGAAGAGGTTTATCTGTAGGCAGATCCAAAACTGTGCTACCTTCAGGACCATGTATCGAATCCAAGATTCTGAGTTTGGTTTTCCTGCCTGCTCATGACCTCCTTTCTGTCCAATGGAAGACTGCTCACATTGTTTGCTGTGGGGCCTGGAGCTGACAGGCCCCTCAGTTTGTTTTCTGATGGCAAGAGCTTACCTTGTATGTCCCTCTTGGAACAGCAATCCCTAGACCAATGCTTTCCCTTGCCACAACAGCTACAAAACCCTGGGAGCCCTTGTATTTATGGAAGCCAGAATCTGCTTGTTCCCATCTATGAGTAAATGTACTTTATTCCCCAAATTTAAGGACATCATCAGATTGGATTTGTTCTTGTAAATCAGCATAACACCCTTCACGAAGCAATTGATCTTTAACAACATTTATTTACCCTGCTATATTCCACTGTTCTATTTTCATGGCTTCATTTCTCCACAACGATAACCATCATAACTGCTAATCAGCTTCAAACACGGCTGACATCTATCCCTTCCAATCTTGGGAAATAAGTCTATTTGGGGTAGCTCAGTAACTTAACATCTGCTTAACGAAATGTGAATGCATTCCATACTTTACCATAGACTCTTTAAAATGCTTTACATATATCATTTTTATTGGATGTCATGTCCTGTCATCATAAGCCTCACCACCATCATTAGCAGGCAGTGTTGCACAAAGACTGGGAAAGCTGAAGGTGCTTGCATAAGCCCAAATGATTCCTCTTATGGTGCACTTAGCTCGACAGTAACCTGTTTTCTCTGTGCTACCCTTCCTGGCCTCTTGCCCCACACAGGTGCTCTGGACACCTGGCAGCAAAAGTACATGGAGCAAGGCAGGGCGGCAATGTGCTTTCCACACTAATTTGCTTTCCTCTTTCATCCTGTGGGAAATTTCCACTCTCAGACGCCAGGCCTGAACCTTTTTGTTCTCCTTCCACTGGCACTTTTTGCTTTCCATGCACTTCAACTTTTATTCCCAAACTCTCTAAATGTAAAGCTAATTCTGCAATTTTTTTACAATACAGAGAATTGAGTGAATCTTCTGTTTTAGCTTTCCTCCCAACCGTTTTCAAAATGGAATATATAAAGACTGCAAAATAAAACCAGAAAAACCCCTCTGGGAGCAAGACAGAAGGCTACCAGTGGCAGTAGCCACTATTTTGCCAACCTCCTTAAACAACATTGTCAACCCATCAAAACATGATGATTCTCTACTACATTACAAGTGAATTTACCCATTGTGCCTATCCATGTTGGGGTGACAGCTGTAGGTGCTAGGTTTTCAAATGATACTTTATTTAGGGGTTCTTTAAAGCTTATACCTCCCTTCCAACCCCCAACCCCAGGCAGGGGGAACAGAAGGTTGTAAGGAAAAAGGGACATAGCCTTCTTTCCTTCTTCCTGCTGGGTAGGGTCATAGGATTTTCATCATCAGGAAATCCAGAAGTCCAGGAAACCAGCAAACCAGAAAGCCAGCAAGAGCAGCAAGAGCAGCAAGAGCAGCAAGAGCAGCAAGAGCAGCAATAGCAGCAAGCAGTCCTCCTCTGTCTCCTCCAAGCCACCACATCTTCTTCCTCTGGGCTATCATATTTATACTCCTCAAAGTCCTCAAAATTCAACTAATTCCAGCTGGCCAAAGACTACACTCTGCAGGAGACAATTAACAGGTATGGACAAACTAAAATCCTCCACTTGGGATTATAACAAAAACATGTTTACATATCATAAACCAAAAGGTCCACAACACATGGCTGTTGTGCTTATGAACTCACAGTAACTGTGGTGACCTGCACAAGACCAAGCCAATCAAAATTCCAACATGGATGGAGGAGAGACTCACAAGTCCGTACTTCTAGCTGAGGAGCTATTGTCAGTTGATGGGAAAGAAAGAGTAGTTTTTCTTTGGGGTGTGGCCACTAGTTAGTTACCCATGCTTCAGTGTATGGCCCATGCCCTACGCTTGGATGGCACTAAGTGTACTCGAAACAGAGATAGAAAGACATGGAAAGGGAGGGGGGAGAAGGAGACATGAAAATGGGTTGGGAGAGTTGGAGAGGGGAATCAGGAACAACCAAATAGACTTTATGTATGTATGCAATTTCCAAAGAATAGATAAAACATTGTCCAAAAAGAGTCAATGGTCCTAGAGGACACAAAGTTGGGTGGGTAGGAAAGGGAGTGGATCCGGAATTAAAGGAGAGGATAAATGTGATTAAAATGAGCTATATAAAATTCTCAGAAAGTTAATAAAAATTTTAATTTAAAAATTCTACATGGGACAGCTTGCAATGTGCATTACTGTCTTAAGCCATTTGTGTTTTGTTAGATCTTCCGCATGTGTTTCAGGAAGGAAGGGGATGCCATGATGAGGTGAGGTTATTGTCCTCACTCCGGGTACCCAGAATTGGAAAGAAACAACTGTGCTAAGTTCAAACCCTGCCCATTCCACTTCCTGACTCCAGTACCTGAGACAATACATGAATTCCTGGGATTATTAGAAAAACATAAAGAGCTATGTACAAAGCCCTTGGGAGTCACCTTTCTCTCTCTCATCTCATGTTTAAAGCTTTTTAAACATAAAATAATTCTTGGCATCATTTAAAGAATCAAATGGTACCTGCCTGGGAATCTCCCTGACTTACTCTCATGTACATAAAAGCCAAATGTGTGCTTATCCAGTATGGACAGGGGAAGGGCTTGTGAGGCTTTACCCTAGCTGAGGAACTATTGGCAGTTGGCAGTGAGCAGTGCCCTTCCCTTTGTGGGTGCAGCTTCCGGTAGATGGCCTGTACACATTCAGGCAAAACAAATTGGACTCAGTGGATCATTAAAACAAGAAAAGAAGAGCAGGTGAAGGTGAGTGGAATGTGACATGAGTAAAATACATTTCTTAAAAAATATAAAAAATAAATAAAAATATTTAAGTAAAAAATTTTAATGTGTATTAAAATTTATTTATTTATTTATTTATTTATTTATTTATTTATTTATTTATTTATTTATTAAAGTTAATGGCTGACATTCTTACCATTCAAATTATGTCCTGGTGTTGGCATCACCAGGCAACTTGTATGAAAAGGAACATATCTTATAGAGATGAAACAGAATGTGGATTTTTGTTAAGGATCATGGACTATCCCCAAGTATCATGCTGTCTGGAGACTACTGGCTTCTCCAGTAAAGAAGATGGCTTAGAATCCACTGTGTCTCTGTCCCTCCTGCTTTCTCTGCCTTTGGGAAGCAGAGGCTTCCTTCCCTTTCTGCATCTAGGCAAAAGTGACAGTCTAGAACGCTTCAGTGAGTCAACATGATGCTATTATTCATTAATAATTATCAGTTTTAAACCTTACCTTTTTGCCTGCTCTCTCCTGTGGGACCCTTGGACAAGAGCTAGAGCTAGGATAAGAGTCTGCCCACTGTGGTGACGCCTTGGACACCATCCAGATGCTCCAGTGAGGACTGTGCTTTCCCTGTGGCAAAGAAAGGGGAGAAAACATATAGAGGTGGCCAGTAGGAAACGATGAGTGCTACAGCATCAGCACGCTTGTGTGTAAGTCCTAATTCAAGCAACTGCTAATCTTCCAATCTTGCCAAGTCTCGTTGTCCAGTTGCTTTAAAATGAGAAGAATCATTTTTAAAGCCATCAGGAGAACATACGTACTAAGCTTGACAACTATGCAGCTGGGAGCACTTTACTATGGCCGCTTTCTCCAAAGACCTCGACACGTAGAGGGCAAAGCAGGAGAAAATGAGTCAAGGTGGGTTTCAAAGAAACTTTGCATGTGCTTGTTATGCACGTGCAAAGGTGTTCCCCTCTGCATCAGGAGAAAATAGCCATTGGCTCAGCAAGGATCTTTATGAAGAAAACACTCAAAGGGCAAGTCTGTTCATGATCCCTACAGCAAGAACCAAGGGCCCTCTCCATAAATCTCCCTGAGGGAGCCCCAGACATGTCACAGATGAGCTCCTTGTCTATATGGAAATGAAGCAAGAATCCACCTCTGACGCAGTACAGGAACAGGTCTCTGGCACAGATGGGATTCTGGAAATAGGATTTCACCATCAGTAGCATGAGGGAACTACCAGTCTGAGTTGTTGACTAAAAGAGTCTCTGGGAACACTAAGCTGAAGGTCAGTTTTCCTCCAAGAAACACCAGCCTAAGTAATTCATCATTCCATTCCCATAGCTAAGACCACAGACGACATAACTGTGGTGACCTTCTGACACTGCCCAATTCTGTCTCTCTGGCTTCCTTTTGCCAGCTGTCCTCATACAGTCAGCAGAATCTCTGGGGTCAATAGAGAAAAGTCTTAATCCATTTCAGGATGGACAGTGCAGCTAGGGAACCCGCAACCAAATGCTGAAGGAGATTCCCTTCCTTCTAATGCTGCATATTGACAAATACACAGAGCTCATTTGTGATCTTTTCAGGTTCCTCTGAAGTAATTCATGGTGTGTTGACTTAATCTGCTCTGTAGTGTACACACATGATTGCTAACGCTTACTGAATCCTTGTTCACCAGGTTCCAGGCACCCCGCTGAAGCTTCCAGACACTACAGGTCATTTCGCCCTCCCAACAGTCACATGACATTATTGGAGAAGCAGAAGTTTAAAGAAGTGAAAAAGCTTCTCCAAGCGTAAACAACTTCTTAGCTGAAGAAGCAGATATAAACATTTTCCATCTGGCTCCAGAGTGTCATCTATCTCCACAATTCAGAGAGCAGCCTGGAGGCCACTTGACCTTGTGCAAGCGTCATCCACAGGATTTTGCCCCAGCACGACCCTTTCTTAGTTAACTTGACGTCTTTCATAAAATTTCAAATCAGACATCATTTCTCAAGAACTGTTCTCAGACTAAGTTAGATATTCAACATGAGCCTTTATGGTCTCAGCACCACCCACTCATATTCTGTACCCTACAGAATATGCCTTTCTTCTCTAAGCATGACATTGAAATGCGGAATGCACCCCCTCCTGTGTACACAAAGCAAAGACATTCTAGTCATTATGGCCCGATCCCCCTGCATTCACACCCTACTCTGGGGTCCAGAAAAGGACTTGCTCCTTTGAGCCTCTACAGAATCTTGAGCCTTGATGCTGGTTGCTCCAGGAATGGAGAACCTCTCCTCTTTGCCACTGACACTGCAGAGTGGAAAATTATGAAGTTAATAGTACCAGTTACCCTAAGTCAAACCCAGGCAAAGCCAGGAAATAGCTCACACCCCCATACAGAATCACACAGATCTTGCTGTAATTTGGAGTCTTGGTACAACTTTTCTGGGCTCCAGAGAGAGGAAGAAGTTTGGCCACCCCCTTCCCAAAGTGTGTACTCATTTCCTGCCCAAAACAAACCACTTCCCTTCATGAGGGCCTGTTTGAAAACTAATTCCCTCTGGGGTAAAACCCCACCCCCACCTTCAGGTTGTCATCTAGTGCTATGAGCCCAAACTGACAAACATCCAAGACTTCAGTATTAGTACCTTTTCCAAATTTTATGTGACTCATCTGTACCTAACATCATTGTGATTCTAGGAAGGCTCTTGACACACAGTGGGTATTTAATGTGACAGAGAAAATGCCATCTTAGATGCCTACGAAACACTTTTAGGTTTATGAAACTATTATTTCAAGTGACAGATGAGAGAACTAAGCAATACTGTCCACTGATAAAGACTGTTTTTTGTTTTTGTTTTTTAACCCAGTAGTATGCTATGTTTAGGGGCCAGCAAGAGGCAGCCTCTGCTAATGGCTGACCATAAAGTGTTAAAGGAACACAACTTCATCTGTCATTACTCAGAATCCATGCCCAGTTTTGTGCAACTGTGGTGAGGGAAGTGGCTATCCCAGAATGCAAGTACTCCTACATTCCTGAAAAGCTAACTATTCTGATCTAAACAACAACAACAACAACAAAATTCAGCCTACCCGCTTGGTATTGCTGGTGCCTTGTATGCGCAGAGTGCACACTCAGACCCACAAATTTGCCCACAAGGAAAATTGTACTCCACCACCACTAGTACCTGAACCCAAGACTGCCTGCTGTGATAGGGATGCATCAAAGTATTTTACAATTCTGTCTGCTCTTGTTGAGTGTAATCCATAGGCCTTAACCACATGCTTGGTAATAATCATCTTCAAAATGTGAAGAAATTGAGAAGAGTGAGAGGCAAGGAAGAAAAAGAGGGAGGGGGAAGGAGGGAGAGAAGGAGGAAGGAGAAAGAAATGCTATGATGACAGCACTGAGTGTAGGGTGGGGTATAAAGGCAGAAGAAGAGCTTGAAGATACAGTAAATTCAAGGCCAGCCTAGGCCACATGTTAAGAACTCATCTCAAACATCCAAGGAAAACAAAAACAATGGATTTAAATAAAAATCTCTTTTAAGAAGATATAAAGAAGACAATGCTTTTTGGTCCACGAGCCATTGTTTTGGTTTTCAGGTACCTACCTAACCAAGGAAGCAGAAAGCAGATAGTGACTTAGATTAAAATGAAAAAAAAATCCATTTACACTAGTAAGGGGCTTTTAATGAAGCCTATGGAGACTTAAAAATTCTCCTTACGTTTTATGTTTTTGATTGCACTGTTCAGACCTCCAAAATTATAATATCAGACACAAGAACCTGTTCAAACATCCCTGAGTGGGGAAACACAGTGCAATCAGGAAACACAAGCTGCCAGCACTGTCTCTCTCTGAATCACACGGTGAGTTGAATAGAAGCTGCTTTCACTTATAATCAAAAACTTTCTATATTGATTCTTTCCTCCTCTTACAAAAGGGTGATCAAGAATGATGTTCTATTTGCAGAAATGTGTGGTAAATAAGGAAATTCTGAGACAGGAGGTTACTGAGAGTATTGCTTCATGAATTTAGGTTTTTTCAATCTTCCACTGCCTCTAAATTGTTCTAATTCTGAAAATTCTAGAAAATTGATAGCCATACACATAAGTATACAATACATATAAGAACATAATTTATGTGCTAGACAATAGAACTGATTTTCACTCTGTGATTATTGTAGTTTTTCAAATTTTATGTCTATTCTTAATGCCACTCCACTCAAATTGTTAGTGTCTGTAGAGAATTGTCTTTGGTAATTGGTTTGCATTCTTTACAGCAGTTGTCAATTCAAAAGTCAGTGTACACACAAATTCACACACACACACACACACACACAAGCATGACTGTAAAATTGACACTATATTCCAGTGGTTCAGATACTTTGAGGAGTATTCTCATTGAAGAAATGCACCTATTTGGGTAGTTTTAAATCTGAATATGGGAGAAAGCTAAATACAGCATTAAAAATGAGTCACTGTGGCCCCCAGTTTACAGACGCAGAGCTAGGGATGCAGAGTCTGAGACACAGTGCACCTCACTCAGACAGAAGTGCTGCCTCGAGACTCCAACCCAGACTTTCAGAGGCCAAATTCATTTTCATTCCAATTTCTTTGAGAAGATCTCTTCATCCCTTTGCATGAACACTCAAAAGAACAAAAGCTATGCATGGAGAGGCACAGCTGTCATCTACATCAGAGCTTCAGAAAGGAGCAGGCTAATGGTATCATCAGAAATACGTTTTTTAAAAAAATCTCTCCATATTAATTCATTGTTTTTTTCATGGTTAGTAAATTTGAAAAACACAATGGAAATGAAAGAAGAGTGTGAGGCCCAGATGTGCTTTTATGCAGCATGGAACCTAATTTTTTTAAAATAGGTTCAGGTGTCCTCAAAGCATTCTGATAAAAGTATATGTTGATATATGTTAAGGCCAACCAATGTGATATCATAATGACAATAGCTAATGTACAATGAGTTTACCATCAGCCAGGCTAAGAACCTTTACCTGTAGGGAGCTCTTTTTGTCTTATTTCTGTGAGGTTGGTCCTATTATTATCCCCAATGTCAGGAGAAGCAACCCTGTTGATTCCCACCAGCTGTGGAAGAAGGGTGGTTCCCTAGAGCTGTATACCTACTGAAGGGCTGAAGGGAGGGAAGAGTATTTTTTCCTGTTAGGGAGGAAGCTTGGAAAAGTAAACTAGGAAGAGCACAGACAAGGAAACGGAAAGTGAAATGGCCAGAAAATAAAAAAGGAGATTTCAGTGACACATGAAGATCATTCTTTAAAAATATCTTCTTCAGACAGAATTATTATTTTTTTAATTCCTTGTGAGAAGCTTGTTTTATTCAAAATTACTAAGAGGGGGCTGGTGAGATGACTTAGTGGGTTAAAGACGCTTGCCTAGCAACCTGAATTTAAACCCAGAACCGTGTAGGCTTTACAGAGACAAAAATAAAGTTGTCCTCTGACTTCCATATGCACACTCTGGCATGGTACACCACACACACACACAAACTCCAGTAATGAAAGTAAGAATAAGAAAAACAAAATCCAAATAAAAGGTCTTAATTTTCAAATATTGAAAATTAACACAAGAGAATTTAGAGAAACATTCACACTGCTCCCGGAGGCACTGTCTTAGAAAGGGTTACTATTGCTATGATGAAATTCCATGACCAGAAACAGCCTGGCAAGGAAAGGGTTTCTTTATTCACTATTCATCCCTGGGAGAATTCAGGGCAGGAGCTGATGCGGAGGTCAGAAAGGGGTGCCGCTTACTAGCCTGCTTCTCATGGCTTACTCATCCTGCTTTCTTACAGAACCTAGAACCATCATCCCAGGGATGGTGCCACCCACAATGCACTGGGCCTTCCCCATTAGTCTCTAAGAAAACTTCCTGAAGGCTTGCCTACAGCCATATTTTATAGAGACATTCTCTTCACTGGGGTTCCCTCCTCTCAGATGACTCCAGTCTGTGTCAAAATGTCAAGCGCAGGCACCAAGCAGATAGGTGAGTCCATCCTCCCAGGAGCAGAATGAACAGGAGCCAAGGGAGACATGCAGTAGCAAACATGTCACTTCTTTTATGGAAAAGAAATGTCTGAAAAACGGGGTGTTCCTCCTACATTCATTGTCCTTTAAAATAATGGCAGGAAAGAAAGGAACCATATTTCTAAAAGTAAAGAAAAGTCTAAAACCAGAATGATACTCTATAGTAAAATATTGAGAATTAACTATTATTAATTACCACTCTATTCAGTAATAAACTGAGGCTCTAGCCAGAATAAAAAAGTAAGATAAATAAATAAATAAAAATAGGAAGTGAAATGCCACATTAAGATATTATATAAATGGCTTAAAATTAATAGATTTGTAAACAATTGTGTTAGTGTCTATTCATTGTTCACGGTATAGAGTTTCATAAAGTGTCTTTTGCACATCCTTTGACATTTACTTCCCTCTCATTTGCTCATCTTTTTTCTATTAATTTATTTATTTAATCACTTTGCAGCCTTATTGAAGTCCCCTCCCTCCCCAACCCCTTCCTCCCTCCACCTCCCCTTCTTAAAGAGAGGCTCCCACGGATGCAGCCCACTCTGGCACATCAAGTCTCAGTAGAACTAAGCTCATCCTCTCCTACTGAGGCTAGGCAAGGCAGCCCAGCTGTGGAAAAAGATCCAAAAGCAGGCCACAGAGTCAGAGAGAGCCTCCTCCCCTAATTGTTCAGGGACCCCCATGAAGAACATGCTGTACTGTACATCTGCTACATGTGTGTAGGAGGTGTAGGTCCAGCCCATGTTTGGTTGGTGGCTCAGTCTCTGTGAAGCCCCATGGTCCAGGTTAATTAGCTTTGTAGGTCTTGTAGTGTCCTTGACTCCTTCGGCTTCCTCAATCCATCCTCTCACTCTTCCACAGGACTCTCCAAGTTCCACCTATTGTTTGGCTGTGGGTCCATCATCTGCTGGATGAAGCCTCTCAGAAAACAATTATGCTAGGCTACTGACCGCAATCACAGCAGAGTATCATTAATAGTGTCAAAGTTTGGCTCACTCCCATGGGTTGTTCTCAAATTGGGCCAGTCATGGTTTGGTCCTTCCCTCTATCTCTGCTCCATCTTTATTCTATCTATGTACTTACATAAGCAGGATAAAATTTAGGTTAAAGGTTTTGTGGGTGAGTTGGTGTCCCCCTCTCTCCACTGGAAGTCCCACCTGGCTACAGGAGGTGGCAACTCCATATATCCCCTCCCTGACTGCTAGAAGTCTCAGCTAGTGTCACCTCCATAGATTCCCAGGAGCCTCCCCTGTCTCAGAGATGATCCCCCCTGATTTCCATTCTCTCTCTCCCTCCTCCCTCCCCAGCTCTCCTCTCACTTGATCCCCATCCTCATTCCCCTTCCCACTCCCTCTCCCTCTCCTAGTTATCCTGTACTCTATGGCTAATATCTATCCACTTATAAGTGAGTACAGACCATTTGTGTCTTTCTGGGTCTGAGTTACCTCACTCAAGATGATCTTTTCTAGATCCATCCATTTGCCTGCAAATTGCATGAAGCCTTTGTTTTTAACAGTTGAGTAGTATTCCATTGTGTAAATGTACTACATTTTCTTTATCCATTCTCTGGTTGAAGGACATATAGGTTGTTTTCAGTTTCTGGCTATTACGAATAGAGCTGATATGAGCATAGTTGAGCAAGTGTCCTTGTGGTATGGTGGAGCATCTTAACCCCTGCATCTCTTTTTTTCACCTCCCACAAATATCCTTCTTCCTTCAGCCTTTCTTCTGCTTTAACAAGTCACTAGATAAAGTGTGGGTATCTACAAATAAATTCTATCCCTTAAACTCTCAACAATCAATTAGAAAATAAAATCCAGGGAAGTAAACCAATTATAATGATACTCTAAAATTTTACTGACATAAGGATAATTTCTAAGGAAAGATGTAAAAATTCCTCAAACTGAAAACTCTAAAATAATTATGAGAGATTAAAAAAAAACTTACACACAAAGTAAAAAAATTAATTTGTAGAGTAATGTAAAAATATCCCCAAAATTGATCCTTAAAAACAGTACCATGCCAGTTAAAATTCCTATGGGTATGGATTTTTTAAAATACAAACGGAGACTGATTTTAAAAAGATAACAATAAAACAGTCTCCACGAGGCCCATCTCTTCCTTGGGGAATAACAGTGGCTAACGGCTGGTGGAGGGGAATGAAGCCCCCCATAGGCTCATATGGTTCCTAGTTGATGGAAACTTTGGGAAGAATTAGGAGGTACTGCTTTCTTGGAGGAGGTATGTCACTGAGGATAGACTTAGAGGTTTCAGAAGACTCGGGGCCATTACCCACAGGTTCTCTGCCTTCTACCTGCAAATCAAAAGTGGGCTCTCTGCTGTTCTTTGCTCCACCATCATGGAATCTAACCCTCTGGAACCATAAGACCAATCAAATGCTTTCTTTTATATGTTCCTTTGTCATAGTGTTTTGTCACAGGAATAAAAATGTAATGAATATTGGGTGTAATTTTTCTCCAACATAGCCACTGAAGTAGAGAGAAGAAGGCTAAAGTAGAAAACAAAAAGGAATACCAGCAGGTAATTCAGGCTAACATAATCAGCATATGTTACATGTACATGAGCCTTTTAAAAATGAGAAAAACAAAAGAAATTGACAAACTGGGTTGAAGATGTGCCTCTGCTGGAACGTTTTCATCTAGAATGTGTGTGAAGCCCTGGATCTCAGCCCCAGCTCCACAAAAAAAAAAAAAAAGCAGTGGAAGAAAAACATTTGGCAAACTGTGAAATCTATTTGTAAATACATAAAACTAGGGACTGCCTCTGAGATAATCTGATTGGCCTGCTCTTTGATCACCTCCCCCTGAGAGGGGAGCAGCCTTACCAGGCCACAGTAGAGGACAATGCAGCCATTTTTGATGAGAACTGATAGACTAAGATCAGAAAGGAGAGGAGAACCTCCCCTATCAGTGGACTTGGGGAGGGGCATGCATGCAGAAAGGGGAGGGAGAGTGGGATCAGGAGGGGAGGAGGGAGGGGCTTATGGGGGGATACAAAATGAATAAAGTGTAATTAACAAAAAATATAAAAAAGTTAAAAAAAATAACCAAATTATCTCTTAAAAATGAGCAAATTGCAAGACTTATGAAAAATCAACTTATCATAAAGCAAAGAAGATTGAAACAGTGTGGTATTAACACAGGAAGAAAAGTGAGTAAGTAGAATGGTTTCAGATACTTACGATTATCTGAATAGCAACAACAAGGTGTCAATAAAAAGTGTCAGAATAATTGGTTATTTACATAAAAGCATGTCATTGGTTCACTCACTTTATACCATACATAAAAATTAGAATCAGATTACAATCCTGGTTGTAAAACAGTAAAACAACAAATATGTGGACTATCTTCATAATACTGAGAACAAGCACACAGCATGCAAAATGTGAAAAGCATAAAGGAATAAATTATTTAAGCTGGTATTTATTGAAATAAATAACTTCTGTTTGTCACTGTGTGAGTGAATTGAAAAAGTCACAGATTGGGAAAATTCTTACATCCACAGTATGAAAATCCCTAAGCGGCCATTGAAAAGCCAAGTCATCCTCACATGGACATTTTGTGTCCATTCAAATGTCCATTGAGCTAGTGTTTTGAGCAAGGCTTCAATAAAGAGACTGCTGCATCCCCAGAGTGTTAAGAATTCCAATAGTACATCACGTACTAGGACATCAAGGGCAGGGGGGTGAAAAGCACCATGTGATGTAACCACACTCCCACCAAAGGACTGAAAGCAAGCCACTGCCAACACTAAACGCGTGCCGGTGAGGATGTGGAGCAACTGCAAACCTCACTCATTGCTGGGGAAGTGAAAGCGGCGCAGTCATTCCGCAGCACTGTGCGGCAACATTCACTAAAGCAATACTTGTGCTCGTCTTGTGATCCAGCTAGTCCACACCTAGGCCCACTTCACAGAGCAATCAGGTCATATGGACACTAAAGAACAGGTAAGGCAAGGCTTGTAACAGTTTCATTCATAACAGCCTTGTGACGTTGATGTCGATTGTCAGCTTGCCAATGTCTACAGTCACCTAAAAGACGAGTCTCTGACCATGCCAGAGAAGGGAGGGAGCTTCTAAGTTGGGTTATCTGGAGAGTGAAGTCTCACCTTAACCATGGGTGGCACAGTCTCCTTACCTGGAACTTTGACTGAATTAAAAGAAGAAAGTAAGCTGAGCCCTAACATTTGTCTCTCTCGCCTCTGTGACTGCAGACACCCTGCAGCTGGCTGCCTGAAGCGCCTGCCTACAGCTTCCACACCATGACAGACTGTACCTCCAACTGTGAGGCAAAAGACATCTTTATCTCTCCAAACATCAGTTACTTGTAACATGTGAGTCTCTATCCACGTAAATTAGAGAATGTTACCAGCTTGTACATGTCCAACACACACACACACACACACATTTGACAATAGGAACACACACTGGAAAAGAAAAATCTGCTTAATTGAATGGTCCTGGGGAAACCATATCCTCACACTGAAGAATGAAATTAGACCTCTGATACTCACTCAGCACCAAACTTAACTCAAAATGGCTTTAAAACCTTGATAAGAGATTGAAAAAAGAAATGTTGAAACTGCAAAGGCAAAAAAAAACCCAGATGTGGACATGGAAAACTGCTTTGGAAAATGGTTCAGAGTGGTTTCGTGAGTTCTTTTCACATTTTTGCCTCAGTGAACTCTCATTGATGCCTGAGACACCGTTGTTTCTAGTGCATCCTCAGGTAGAGTTTTGCTTTCTCATACTCCATATCCACAAGACTGGAGATGTGATAGGTGTCTTCCTTACATGCCATTTTCTCTTCCATACTGTTGGGGTTTGAATGAGAAAGCCCTACCACCCCCTACAATAGACTTACATATTTGCATGCTTGGTGCCCAGTTGGTAGAACTACTTAGACAGGATCAAGAAGTTTGGTTGAGGTGTGCTACTAACAGTAGAACTTTTTTTTTTTTTAGGTTTAAAAAGCTCATGCTCTTCCTAGTTAGCGCTCTCAGTCTCTCTCTGTCTCTGTCTCTTTCTCTCACTTCCTGTTTGGTTCTCAAGATGTCTCTTAACCAGTGTTCCAGCACCAGCCATGCCTGCCTGTCTGCTGCCATACTACATAATGGTCGTAGACTTAACCCTCTGAGAGAGACAAAGCCCCAAATAAAATAAACTTTCTTCTATAAGTTGCTTCGGTCATGATGTCTTATTAAAGCAACAGAAAAGTAACTAAGGCATCCATTGCTCATAACTAGTTTTTTGTAAACTCACTTCCTATCAGTTGTATAGCTATTTCCTCTCTCCACATCCTTGACAGCATGTGTTGTCACTTGAATTTTTGATCTTAACATGACTGTCCTCTGGGAAGCTCCACCTAGCAGCAGATTGAGACCGAAGCCAGGACTTGCAGTCAAGCATGGAGTGGAGCTCCGGGGTCTATGAAGTATCGGAGAGAGGGTGGAAGGACCTGGAAGGAACCCCACAGGAAGACCAACAGAGACAACAAACCCAGACCCACGGAAGCTTACAGAGGCTGAGACATCAACGAAGGAGGACACGTGGTCTGGACCCCCTGCACAGATGTGGCCTATGGGTGGCTTGGTCTTCCTGTGGGTCACTTGGAGGGTTGGGGGGGCTGTTTCTAACATGGGCTCTATTGCATGCTTCAGAGTCAATTTGCCCTCTTAGGGCTGCCTGGCCTCAGTGGATGAGGATATTCTCAGTCTTGATGTGACTTGAATGCTGGGGGGGGGGGCTGATTTTGGGTAAAGAACTCTTTTTCTGGGGAGAAGGAAGGAAGGGTATTTGTGAAGAGAGGATGGATGGGGCACCCTTGGGTTAATGTAAAGTAAATAAACTTAAATAAAATTAAAATAAAAAAAGAAAATGCCTTTATGAGTGAGGGATTAGAGTGGGGGAAAGAAATGTGGATATTATGCTCCACACTGGTCTTTCATTCACAGAGGCAGTGGAAAAAAGAGAGAATGAGAAGCAGTGTTGCTTACCATTTCTTACAGAAGACCAAATACAATGAAAGCGAGGGTAAGTTATATCTGTGGTAAAGAGTCCTTCCCAGGGTCCAAAAAGTTGGAATCCATGAGAACTGTTCCCTAGTGATGGAGATAATGGGGTAGGACTCATAAAAAAATAGCCCCCAAGTCTGACCGATAATACAGAGGAAGGGTGATCAGGATTTAGCATACATAAAGAGGGTCTTAACAGCATAGGACAGGAAACTATGATAATCAGGGCATGCTTAGCATCTGAACTTCTTGAATTGGGAAAGACTTTTAATCCAGCAATGAAAGATCCTCCTATAGCCCAGTTTGTCTGGCTAAGGGACCCAGAGCAGATGGAATCAGTCTTAGTGCTGTGTATGCAGCGATGTGACTACCTTCCCTCTAGAGGAGATGGATGCATAAACTGAAATGATGTAAAGAAAACCAGGCCCTGATGGTTTAGATGCCTTCCTGGGGATGCATGGTTATGATGCACTTAAATGTCAGGGACTCAGAAGACAATAGGAAACAGATAAGCATTACTGAGGGGAGTTGACGTGAGAAGGGTAGTGTTTGATGCTCACGGAACTAGGTAGGATCATATTCACAAAGTGTTTAAAAAAACTGATTCAACAGGGACCACAGAAACAGTGTGGGGTTTTAGTTACTTTCTGAGCCCTAGGAAGGGATTTTTATGAGAAAGGAGAAGCTTTGGTAAATCTGAATGATTTAGAACTATTTGTTAGCCAGTCTTGCCAAAGTAGAGCAATCACAGGTTGAAGAGGAGAAAAGATTTTTAAAAGGGGTGCCTTGAGCTTGTTTGGAGGTTCTAGCAGGTGAGTGCAGTAACTCCTATACCCTTGACTGAAGACTGGTTCTCCTCTATTCTGGGAAGGTTGTCCTCTTCAAACAAGTACTCAGCTTTGGGAGGGACACCCATGGAGAGGTGAGGGAGGAAGGGGTCACCCACCTGACCAGCCAGATCAGCCCAATCAACCCTGGTGATCAAAGGGGTGACAAAGACATCACAGCCAAAGCCAAAACAATACAGTGGAAAAAAGACAGCATCTTCAACAATTGGTGCTGGTCTAACTGGAGGTCTACATGTAAAAAAATGCAAATAGAGCCATATTTATCACCCTGTACAAAACTGAAGTCTAAGTAGATCAAAGACCTCAACATAAAACCAGAGACACCAAACCTGTTAGAGGAAAAAGTGGGGAAGAGCCTTGAACTCATTGGCCCAGGAAACAACTTCCTGAACAGAACACCAACAGCACAGGCTCTAAGATCAACAATCAATAAATGGGATCTCATGAAACTGAAAAGCTTCTGTAAAGCAAAGTACACTGTCATCAGAACAAAATGACAGCCTAGAGATTGGGAAAGGATCTTCACCAACTCTATATCTGACAGAGGGCTGATGTCCAAAATATATAAAGAACTTAAGAAGGCAAACACCAACAAACCAAGTAATCCAATTTAAAAATGGGGTATAGAGCTAAACAGAGAATTCTCAATAGAGGAATATCGAATGGCAGAGAAACACTTAAAGAAATGTTCAACGTCCTTAGTCATCAGAGAGATGCAAATCAAAACAAGGCTGAGATTTCCCCTTACACCCATCAGAATGGCTAAGTTCAAAAACTCAAGTGACAACACATGCTGGAGAGGATGTGGAAAAAGGGGAACCCTCCTCCATTGCTGGTGGGAATGTAGACCTGTACAACCACTTTGAAAATCAATCTGGCGCTTTCTCAAGATCCAGCTAACTACTCCTACACATATATCCAAAATATGCTCAACTATGCAACAAGGATATTTGCTCAACCATGTTCATAGAAGCTCTATTTGAAATAGCCAGAATCTGGAAACAACCTAGATGTCCCTCAATGGAAGAATGGATACAGAAAGTGTGTATATTTACACAATGGAATACTACTCAGCTATTAAAAACAAGGAAATCATAAAATTTGCAAGCAAATGGTGGGAACTAGAAAAGATAATCTTGAGTGATATAACCCAGAAATAGAAAGACACACATGGTATATACTCACTCATAAGTGTTTATTAAACATATAATATAGGATAAACGTACTAAAATCTACTCTTAAAAAAGCTAAACAACAAGGAAGGCACTAGGGAAAATGCTCAATCCTAATTCAAAAGGGCAAACTCAATGGACATTGGAAGCAAGAGAAGACAGGGAACAAGACAGGAGCCCACCACAGATAGCCTCTGAAAGACTCTACTGATCAAGGTATCAAAGCAGAGGCTGAGACTTATAGCCAAACTTTGGGCAGAAAGCATGGAATTTTATGAAAAAGGGGGGGAGGAGAAAGACCTAAAGAGAGTAGGGGCTCCAAAAGGAGACCAACAGAGTCAAAAAAACACTGAGCCCTGGGGGCCCTGAAGAGAATGATACCCCAACCTAGGACAGTGCATGGAGAGGACCTAAAACTGTGGCTCAGATGTAGCCCATAGACTCAGTCACCAAGTGGGTCCCTAGTAAGGGGAGAAGGGCTGTCTCTGGCATGAACTCAGTGGCAGGCTCTCTGATCACTTCCCCCTGTGGGTACAGCCTTGCCAGGTCATAGAGGAAGACAATGCAACCAGTCTTGATGAGACCTGATATGCTAGGGTCAGATAGAAGGGAGGAGGACCTCCCCTATTAGTGGACTAGGGGAGGGGCATAGGGGAAGAAGAGGGAAGGAGGGTTGGATTGGAAGGAGACAAGGAAGGGAGCCAAAACCGGGATAAAAATTGAATAAATTGTACTAAATGAAAATAAAAACAAATAAATAAATTTAAAAAGGGGGAATCATTTGAAGGTAAATGTGACAAGATTTGTGTTCAGCTTATTTATTGGTGAAATTTAACAGAAAACAAAAAGTAATTTTGATGAGCTTTCAAAAAAGTTTCCAAAACCCAGGCAAGAGTTCACAGAAGATGTAAATGAGAAAACAGTGAAGACAAGAATAAGAATGTGGAACTTGCCCCAGGGATGGTTAGTTACTACCCCAGAGCGAGCTGTGTACTCTTCTCTCTAGCAAGAAAAGCGTTGGTGGAGACTGTTTACACAGACCAGGACTTTCAGGATCTAGGTGAAACTGATAGAAAGGCAAGGCCATAGTGCTGGCTTCAGAGCTTGACAAAACTAGGAAGCCAGTGACAGAGGCAGCGAGAAAAAGCCAGAGCAAACTGTTGCTTCCTTTTGGGCCTAAGCCAGGCCAAAAAGTAAATGCCAGTTCCACCAAGACCTTCAAGGCAGGGCTGGGAGGAGAGAAGGGCATGCACAGCATTCCCATGGCAACAGTAGCATTCCTGGATGAGGAGGCTGCTTGGCTCATGGATATTGACTATAGGTCACCGAGTGCTAGATAATGAGTGTCTCCATCCACGCTGTTGTGTCCAACATTGCTTTTCTGATGAAACAATTTAGACAAGCGATGGGATATCTTCATGGAGTATTGGCCCTTGCTAATGATTCTCTTTTTATTATTATCTCCTTTGCCACCCAAGGCCAAATAACTTTTACTTGGAGATGACAAAAGAAGACCTGTAAGGAGATCCTCACTCTGTAAAAAGGTTTCTTTAGGTAATCCTAACCCTTGAGTGTATTATAGATTAATTAATGAAGACACCCTGTGAGGTGAAAAATGTTCTTTCAGCAAAATCCCAAAACGAAGCACTGAATTAGCTCCCTCTGGATTGTTGGCCTGGGAGGTTTGTGAGGCCACCCAAGCCACGAGGCTATTGTTGCTGTGGTTGGCTAAATTTCAGAACTAGCTATAAAAGGCCTATTGAAGAAGACACCATTCGCGTTAGCTATGGGACATAAATATCAGGCTATAACTGGGCTCCTTCTTTGTTGACTGGACTCTGGAATGCCAGAAGGTACTATGCAAATTGCCACGAGCAGAATTAGCACGAATAGTTTGCTACATTCTAGGTCCTGTGTATTATGGTACCATTCTAGATTTATTCTGTTATTGTGATAAGATATTCTGAGCAAAAGCACCTTGAAAGAGAAAAGATTTTATGTAGCTTACACTGCCTAGTCACAACCTATCATTGAGAGAAGTCAGGCCAGGATCTGAAGCAGAGACCATAAAAGAACACTTCTAATTGGTTTATACTCCGCTATTTTTCTGATATAGCCAAGTCCCTGGGGATAGTACCAATCACAGTGGGCTGGGTCCTCCCACTTCAATCATCTATGAAGACAACTTCTCGCAGACATGGTCACAGGCCCCTCTAATGGAAGCAGTTTTTCAGTTGAGGCTACCTCTCCCCAGATGAGTGTAGGTTACATCGATTCACAGTATAACTAACCAGCATAATTACCAACATTCAAGGCAGGATGTCTGTTGGGAAAGTAGTGGCATATCTGTTATAGTCAATGGTTTTCTCATTGTACACAAATCTGACTCTGTATGAATAGACACACATTCAATACTGTGAGCTAAAATAAAAACCCATGACCGTGGAGGGAACTATAATTATAACAAATGATATGATATGCTTTCTAATATTTTGGCTTATATCCACAGATGACTGCTGCTGTCAGATTTGGTCATGGAGAGAAATTTCTTTTAGCGGGGAGAAGGGAAGCAGTAGTTACTATAAAGTCTCATAATTAGTAAAACTCCTAAGAATAAGTGATTCTTGCTGTGGCACTGTGGCCATAAGTGGAGAAATGTAACCAGACATCTATATTAACTCCCTCCAAATTCAGGGAATATCATAGAAGAACCAAAATAAAATGTTGGTATAATGTTCTTTTGGAATGTATACACCTTACCCTTGTTCATTCAAACACCGATTTCTCTCCCCCACTCTCTGATTTCAATCCAACATTGCATTGTGATATTTATTTATTCCAAGCATTACCTGTCTCAAATTTGTGTAAACATGCCACCATTTGCTCTGTAATTTGTCAATTAAAACAGCCAGCCACAATGTTGAGCAATGGAGAGGATAGGGTGGGACATCCTGGTTCAGAGTGGGAGTTGAGGAAGGAAATAGGAGGAGAGGAAGGAGTAGGAGGGAGAGAAGAGAGCAAGAGCTTGGAGAGGAGAAGCTGGAGGAGAGGTCTTGGAACGACATGAAGACGTGAACCAGACCTAAGACATCACTAAAAGCAAGTATAATGGGAATCTAAACTATGCGGGCTCGGAGGTTTAGGATGGAGTCACTATTGCCCAGCATTGTGTTCTAGGTTAATTAAATAAATCCTAGTCTCTGTGTGGTGATTTGGTTATACAGCTGTTTAGGATTAACAGCAGCTTTACCAAAAGATATATCAATAGTAAATATTAAAAACCAAATACAACAATAAAAGAATAGAAAGGCGCTGTGTGGTGGGCATTTGTTGATGCGGCCACCTTTGGGTCACTCCTGTGTTTTCCAAAAGTGTTATATTTTACTAAGCTAAATATGAGTGAATTAAATAAATTACCTGGGTTGAAAACATATAAAAGTCATGCAACACCATCCTTGTTACTATAATTGACTTCCTAACAACTCCTGCATAATCATGAAGAGCCAATTAAGTTTCTTTTTTCATGCCAACACCCATCCTCAACATCTCAAGCTTTGGTATTCATATAAGGAAACAACCACCTAGCATCCTGACCCCTCTTCCCCCCTGCCTCTTCCTTCACTCTCCACGAGCTACCAACTTTCACGGTCACATCCTGGACCTTCTAACCAAGAAAAACTAACATTATCTGTGAAGGACTGACTTTACCCCTTCTGGCCTAACATCTCCCATCATTCCATATCATAAGCTCGGGAAAGAACTCACCACTTCTATCATCATTATTTGGCCTTGTTTTGTTTTGAGGCATGCTATAAAGCACATGACCTTGCTAGGTCCCTTTGATCATCTATAGGGTGGGAATAAGAATGGTAACTTGGCATTGTGTTTGAAGGATCACAAGCAATACCATGTCTTTGATTTGTAGGTGTTCATTGCTGAGACCACTAGACATCCATGTACTCTAGGACATCTTTACCAGAACTTGACTGACAGATCTCTAAAGATGTAGACATTTTGTTTTCCTTATTTCTTGAGTATAATTATTATTTAATTTAATTTAATTTCCATATTACTTCATTATCTACATGTGTTAGTTAGGGTTTCTAATTCTATAATGAAACATCATGACCAAAAGCAAGTTGGAGAGGGAAGGATTTATTTGGCTTACACTTCCACACTGTAATCCATCATTGAAAGAAGCCAGGACAAGAACTCCAACAGGCAGGAACCTGGAGGCAGGAGCTGATAGGGGCCATGGAGAGGTACTGCTTACTGGCTTGCTTCTCATGGTTTGCTCAGGTTGCTTTCTATAGAAAACAGGACCACCAGACACAGGTGGTCCTAGTCTATCAGCTTCCCTCACCATCTGATAGACTAGGATCAGAAGGAAGGGGAGGAGGACCTCCCTTTTCAGTGCACTGGGAGAAGGACACGGGTGGGGAAGAGGGAGGGTAGGATTTGGAGGGGAGGATAGAGGGAGGTACAGGGGGGATACAAAGTGAATAAACTGTAATTAATAAAAATAAAAATAATTAAATAAAAAATGCCCTACAGGCAATGCCTACACCTCTACCTTATGGAGGCACTTTCTTAATTGAGGTTTCTTTCTTTCAGATACCTGTGTCAAGTTAACATAGCCAGCACAGAAAATTTACCTCCTAAATAGCCTGACATTGCCAACTGGACTTTTCTTTTCTCACAGAAAGTTTTAAATGCACAGTGTATAATTTGAAGTTTCTTTATAGTTTATATATGAAGTTTGGGTCTCAGCACCCAGATGGTGGCCCAAAACTGATTGTTACTCCAGATCCAGAGGATCTGATGCCCTCTTTTGGCTGCTACATGCATATGCACTCAGGCACATAGACACAAGGAATACATACACACACACACATACATAATGGAAGCCATGTATTGTATGAAACACACAATTTTAAATATTTCTAGAGTCACATTCTAAGAAAGCAAAATGAAATGATGGCTTAAATTCAACAATTTATTTAGCCCAATGTGGGAAAAATATTACAATTATAATATTAATCTTATGGAAAGAATTTTTAATTAATTTTTAAATTTTTCCTTTAATTTTTATTCTTTTTTAATTATCATTAGCATCACTATTGAGCCATTATCTATGTACAGTCTTTCATCAAGAATTCCATAAAGGAATTAAAAGATAATTAAAGATAGATTTTGGGTCCGGATCTTAAATCAGTAGAGATAGCTTATGTCTTGGAGAATGTCAAATATATATGATTGGTCAGCTTCAATAATTTTCAACAGCTTTTTGTTTCCTGCTTGATTATGATAATGTGCCACTATTGTCTTTGGGATTTTCTTCTTGAATCATTGGCCCCTTTGGAGGATGTTTTCTTTGCCATAAGCACATGTCATAGTAATTGATATTGCTTCAGTTTAACATTGTGCCATCAATTGTAAGGCTCATCTTGCTTTCAGAAATGGTAAGCTACTAAAAATAAATATACATTTCAGTGAAAAGTAAAAAATATATATATATTAGTCAATGTAAACATGTGAATGAATGTTCCATTTTTTCAGTAAGTCTTTGAAATTCAATTTTCATTATATTCCAGCTTAAATCAAACAAGCCATGGTTCAAGCATTCAGTAACTAGGCATGAATCACTATAACTGTTCTGGGCAGGTCAGGTCCAATCAATACTATTTGTGCCTAGAAAAAACTATTTGTTTAGTTTAGTTTTTTGCCTAAAATGTGAAAAAAAAATTATTATGTGGTGTGGTGGTTTGGATAGGTATGGCCCCCGTTTGTATATTTAAACACACATTTCTGTTTTTAAATGTTTGGCCCATAGGGAGTGATACTATTGGGAGGTTTGGCCTAGTTGGAGTAGGTGTGGCTGTTGGTATAATGTTCTTTTGAAATGTATACACCTTACCCTTGTTCATTCAAATGCTGATTTCTCTCCCACACTCTCTGGTCTCAATCCGACATTGCATTTTGATATTTATTTATTCTAAGCATCACCTTTCTCAACTTTGTGTAAGCATGCCAAAATAAAGCAACTAGCCACAATGTTGAGCAAGGGAAAGGAAGCAGGAAGAGAGGGAGGAGCCAGAGGACAGAAAGGTAGGAGGCAGAGGAGGAAAGAAGGGCAGAGCTAGGACAGCAGAGCTGGAGGACAGATCTTGGAACGACGTGGAGAAATGGACTGGACCTAATATATCACTAAAAGCAAGTATAATGTGGGAAATCTAAATGTTAGGAAACTATAAGGGCTTGGAGGTTTAGGATGGACAACTATTGCCCAGCATTGTGTTCTAGGTTAATTAAAGAAATCCCAGTGTCTATGTGATGATTTGGGTATAAAGCTGTTTATGATTAACAGAAGTTTTACCAGAAGATATATCAATAGTAAATATTATCATCCTTTACAACATGTGGCCTTATTAGAGGAAGTGTGTTACTGTGTGGGTGAGCTTTGGAGCCTCATATATGCTCAAGCTTCAGCCCGTGTGGAAGACAGTCTCCTCCTTGCTATCTGCTTATCAAGATATAAAACTCTCAGCTCCTTCTCCAGCATTATGTCTACCTGAAAGGTGTCATGCTTCCTGCCATGAGGAGAATGGACTAGACCGCTAAAACTGTAAGCCAGCCCCAGTTAAATGTTTGTTTTTTTTTTTTAATTAGAGTTGCCTTGGTCATGATGTCTCTTCACAGCAATAAAACTCTAACATGTGGGTTCTTCTAAAAGTGTGAGGTGTGGTTATTATTTATGGAGTTTAATTTGCTTCAGGAGAAATAATTTTGAACTTATGTTCAAACCCTCTTTTTCTTTGTATGCATTGTGGCTACCAAAATTCCAGAGAGGTATTACAGCAGAGAGGCATCTATAGCAGACTCTAGTGCTTCTCAGTCTAGCTGCTCATCAAGACTTTCTTCACATTACTGATTCTTTTACTCTCTGTGTTAAACACTCTCAAGTCACTGGAACCACAATATCAGACAGAAAAGAAAAAACCTATTGGAGGGCAGAATTATTTCTTCTCATTGTTCAACAGAGTTTCAGTTCACCAAGGCAGGAAATCCATGCTCACGACAAGAGGAGCATGTGATAGGCTCTTCACACCATAGTTGGAAGCATAGAGCAAGATGCTTATAAAACTGGGGTTACAGAACCAGAGGACAGGAAGACCCTTCAAAGCTGGCCCCTTCTAACCTACATCCACCCAGAGCCTCTGCCTCCTAAATAGTCTACAGCTGCTTAAAATAGTGCTACCATCTAGGAATGTTAAAAACATGAGACTGTGGGAAACACCTCTGATTCAAACTATAACAAATCCAGGCATATCAATAATTATGTAAAAAGAACACAAAGAAATATTTTAGATCCACGTAGAGTTAGAACACTGAATTTTAGTAAAGCAATAAACTTTTGGCTCACTTATCAGTTCTTAGACTATTGTTGATACATTTATACCTCAAGCCCAATAGTAGGGTGGGTGTAAGTTACATTCATTCTTTCATTCTGAAAGACAACACTGGAATCCCCAAATCTACAACCATTTACAGCAAAGTTGGTCCTAGAACTGCAATTCATCTCTTCTACTCCTATATTCTTTATCCTCCACTTATATTTAATTTTTAATGTTTACTTGTCTGAAACAGGGTCTCACTATATAGCCCAGACTACTTAGAATTCATGATCCTCCTATATCAACCTTCTAAGTGCTAGAGATACAAATATACATCACAGTACTAGTTACATACATTTCTTAAAATTAAAAACAAAAACAAAAAAGGCAGTGGGCAAACAGAGGAAATTACAGGGAAAATAGAAGACTCCTATTATTTCTGAGATCTTTTTTCTACTTTTTAAATTTTTAATATAATTTTTATTTATTACAATTTATTTACTTTGTATCTCAGCTGTAGCTCCCACCCTCATCTCCTCCCTCCCTCATCTCATCCCATGCCCCTTCCCTAGTTCACTGATAGGGGAGGACCTCCTCCCCTTCCATCTGACCCAAGCCTATCAAGTCTCATCAGGAGGACTGTCTGCATTGTCTTCCTCTGTGGCCTGGTAAGGCTCCCTCCCATCAAGGGAAGGTGATCAAAGAGCCAGCCACTGAGTTCATGTCAGAGACAGTCTCTGCTCCCCTTACTAGGGAAGCCCATTTGAACACTGAGCTACCACAGGCTACATCTGTGCAAGGGTTCTAGGTTATCCCCATGAATGGTCCTTGGTTGGAGTTTCAGTCTCAGAAAAGACCCCTGGACCCAGACATTTTTGGTTCTGTTGTTCTTCTTGTGGAGCTCCTGTCCCCTCCAGGTCTTTCTATCTGCCCCCTTTTTCATAAGATTCCCTGCACTCTGCCCAAAGTTTGGCTTTGAATCTCAGCTTCTGCTTTAATCCCTGCTGGGTAGAGTCTTTCAGAGGCCATCTGCGGTAGGCTCCTGCCTTGTTCCTTGTTTTGACCTTCTGATTTCTATCCCATTTGGGTATTTCTGAAAGATGGATCAAGAGCCTTACAGCATGAGCTCAATAAATACTTTTTAATCAAACTGAAACTCTTGAACCTATCACCAATATGTGGTGGTGAGAACAAGGTAAACTGATGTTACAAAAGCCCTGGGATGATGTAGATTGTCAGTCAACTAACATTTACTAAATATCAGGGACTATTAATGTTATATTTCAGACACCACATGCACACATACACACACACTTCTTACAAGAACTTTATGTGATAGAAACCTTTATGAATCTACTTTATGTATGATGATAGTCAGAGACAAAAAAGTTTCACTATTTCAGTGAAGGCATTAAGCTACCAAGAACTGGAGACAGGATTTGATGTTGGCCTAGAGATGGTGCTTTGAACTGTGTCCGCAGACAGCCCCCACCCCATTTCCAGCCTTTAGATATATACATGGCCAGAATTAAATTACAACTAGTTTTGTTCCACAGAAATTTCAGTTGTACCGAAATTCTACAGTCCCCGGATCATTACTTAACTATGAAAGTTATAATTTGCCACACCCACTTGGCACTGACATGACTTTAGTATATGCTATAGCTATTACAAGCACTTGGCAATTGTCCCATTGATGTTTATCTTAGCATCTCTGCTTTCTGTCTCAATGAGCTTTCCAAGACCACAAAATACTGATCGGCTTTAATACAAGTGCAGCCTGGCTGTATGCAGGCATTTGCATCCTTATCTGAAGGTGGGTGAGACTTGATAGATGCTCAAAAATCATAGTCAATCAGGAAGACAATTATGAGGCATAATCTCTAGGTTTCTCAGATTTAGCACAGTACATATTACAGACCAGATAATGTCATACTAGCTTTAATGCATTATTGTGAAAATTAATGACATTTCCTTTTTGTCCTCCTTTGTATGTTTATGGTGTGTCTGCATATACAGGGGTGAGGGGGAGAGGAAGAAATGAGAGAGGGGGAGCTGGGGAAGAAAATCATGTGCTTGGGCACATGTGGAGGTCAGAGGCCAACCTCTCTGGTTGGTTATAACCTTTCACCTTATTGGAGGCAGAGTCTCTTGTTTGGTACCACACCTATTTCTAGAGATTCTGCCTCCACCTCCCATATCACAATAGGAGCACTCAGATGGGAGATGCAAGCTATTGTCTAGATTTTCATAGATTCCGGAGATCAGAGCTTGGGTACTTGTGTTTATGTGGCAAACACTTTGCCCACTGAGATACCTTCCTAGGCCCAAACTGATGACATATAGATGCATATATATAATGTTTTTAACATTTATTCTCTCTTCCTAGTTCCCTATTCTACATTCAGTTTATCCTATTTTTTTTTCTTTCTTCCACATATGAGAGAAAATGAACATCTGTCCTTCAGTTATGTGTCTGGTTTGCATGACTTAACATGAGATCTTCCTGTTCCATCCACTGCCCTGCAAATAACATGATTTTATTTTCTGTGGCTAAATGATACTCTTTTATGTGTATATATCATATACTATTTGCCTATTCAGCTTTTGACAGTAAGCCAGTTATTTTTATGTGGTACACCCTAAGATGTTTGCCACAATGCCAGGCCTCAATGCTGATATCTTCTCCCAGTTTTGACAACCAAAATGGTTCCAATCATTGTCCTATAAAATACTCTGGCTGAACCCACTAAGCTTCATGTAGTCACAGGGGACCACCAAGGGAATAAATTTCCTGCTGTCCACAGAATGACCACCTTAACCACATACTCATTATAGGCTTTTGTTCCTTCCCACTCTTCTATTCCTGAAGATCAGCTTCCAGATAAACGTCTCATCTCAGTTGTTGCCTGAACCTTTGTCTTCAGGAGAACCCAAATTCAGACAGAAGATACTAGCAAGCACCTCTCAGCCATATGAAAAATTAAAAAATTAAAAAAAGGCGTCATTAGCCTAAAAGGTGAAGGGAGGGCTCACATTTGGTTCTGGTGGAGGACTTTTTCAGAAGATCCTGGGACCCACGGGAGTGGGACAGACCTAGAAACTGGTGGCAACCCTATGCAAGAGGAAACTTGCCCAAGGCTCCCTCATATTTCCATGGGTGGGTGAGTTGCGCCATACCACACAATGGAAGGTATCTAGAGTTAGATTTGCAGCTGCCTTAGGTCCAGAACAGTGACTCACAACTTGTTTTTTACTTATGTGACCCAGAATCCCTGAGAGTGAGGTCTGGGCTTATCTGTGTATCTGCATACAATGTAGTCTGTTGTACGGAGCTACACACACAATCCAAAGTGCCCATTCATAGGACCATTGCCAATGGGGCAGGTGGTCCACACTAGGACCCAAAGGAAATAAAAAGCTGAAGGGCCAGGACTGGATTCAAAGTCCTGATTCCAGGCCTGACACCTAACAGTTTATGGCAAACTGGACTCCTGGTCATCTCAGCTCAATTCTAAGGTTTGTGGTGGGAAGAGAAGGAGGGAAGAGGCTAGCTGTTCCTCTCACTGGAAAACAACTCTTAGAGAGAACCCAAATGTCCTTGATCTACACCAGTGATTTGCAAGTTCTTACTTGGGAAATATATTTCACAAAGTATATCTCTGGGGGCAGAGGCAATCATTCATTCAGCCCTGAGGATTAAGAGGTCTGATCTCAGGAAAAAGGTTACAGCCATTGAACCTGGCAGGGAGCCGAAGGGGACAGGTCTGTAATCACTACAGAACTGCTCATGTAGGCAGCCTGACAACTACCAAAGACATGTGGGCACAAACTACACATACCAACATTTTTCAGCCTTAATAAAAGAATGCATGATATTTTAATAATATGGACATATCTTCAAAATATTATGATAGCAAAATAAGGCAGCTACAGAATGGTGGCCAAATGTTCTGTAATCTCACTTATATGTGACACATACTTGTTTTAAAAGCCAAGTTCACAGCAACAAAGTCTAATGGTGGTTATAGGGGAATGAAAAGCAGATGGAAAGGACAATATTGGACAGAATGCATAAACTTACAGCTACTCAGTGAGTAGTTAATAATGTTGTATTCTATTGCTCAAATAACACACACAAAAATCATATGTGCAGTACTCCACATGCTGATTTGTTTATATTCTTAAAACATCATATGCCTTACGTATATGCAGTATTTATTCATCAATCACCCTTCAGTAACAATAGACTGGATTTTTTATTAATTTATTTGTTTAATCACTTTACAACCTGAACACAATCCCCTCCATCCTCTCCTCCCAGTCCCGCCCTCACACTCCCTCTTCCCATTCCCCCCTTCTCTTTTCGCCAGAGAAGGAGAAGGCTTCTATGGGTACCAACCCACCATGGCTCGTCAAGTCTCAGCAGGACTAAGTACGTTCTTTCCAACTCATTCTCTCCCACTGAGGCCAGAAAAGGCAGCCTGAAACTGGATATTTTTAACAATTTATTTATTTTCTTTCTATTTATAACTGTTTTGAGTGCATATATGTGAGTGTGTGTGTGTGTGTGTGTGTGTGTGTGTGTGTGTGTGTGTGCGCGCTATATGATAGCTCTTGCTCTTGGAGACCAGAAGATGGCATCAAATCTGCTGGAAATGAAGTTCTAGATAGTTATAATGAAACCACGTTTGAAATTGAGCCTGTGTCTTCTGGGAGAGCAGCAAGTGCTCTTAACCGCTAAGCTATCTCTCCCACTCCAGAACTGAAATTTATTTTTAGCTTAAAACGATGTATAGGTAAATGAACACATGACAAACCAGCCTCAACTCTCCCTATTTTTAAAATTCTCAAGCTGATCTTCTGTGCTTTGGCCACACAGCAAATGTAGTTCAGAAAATAGAGAAGGTGGAGGCTTCAGACTTTTACCCCTGGGTACCAAGGCTGCTTCTCTAGGAGAGTCAGGGACCAGCATCCTGCCTGCTTTCTGTTTTTGCAGTGTTCCAGACAGAAGAAGTCAGTGTACCATTCTTTAAGCAGACTGGGACTATAAGGCTGAGAGAAGGCAGGAGCTTGCCCAAGTTCACCCTGTAAACCAGTGCCACAGGCACCTCATGCCTCCTGGTTCCCAGACTAGGTTGTATGAGGAAAAACAGAGAGGGTGGGGCAGGTGATAGCTCTGCTATCATCTGGCTCAGCTGTCTCCAAAACGTGGTGTTTATAATTTCACAAACTGAAACATCACTTTCTCCAGTAAAACTAAACTGCTTTTTCCTGTGGGATCAATGCAGACTTGACATTTACTCAGGAAATTCTCTGGAGTAAATCCAGCCCTCTTCTTCCTTTCAAAGTTTCCAGTTAAATTGAGACTAGAGGTCCATTTTCCAAGTTGCATCAGTGGATTGCTCTAAACTTTGGCCCTGGCCTGACAGACACTTACAGCCACAAACATGGACATGTCTTCTTCCTCCCCCACCCCAACCCCTGAGCGAACTCCTCTACTGCCAGTAGTAACACGCCTTGCTCTAACACCCTATTCTCAGCATCTTAAAAACCAGGAAAACACCAGCAATGAGGTCAGCTATGATTTCCCAGAGGGCCAGGACCCTGAGGCTGTGGAAACATGGTGCCACTAAAGGAACAAGCAAGTGCTCAAGAGTCTTATTGTCGTGTCTAATTATTTCCAGTTTACATTTATTGCTATCACTTTTTCATTGTTGAATTGGGTCACCTGTGACTAGAGTCTGGCAAACACTTTGGGGTTTGCTTGCCTTTTAAATTTCCCAGTGTGCAGCTTTGAGGTTGGTAATAAGATTTCATTAGTTTTCTCAAACATGGCTGTAGTTTTTGTTTGTTTGTTTGTTTTTTAGTTTTACTTATTTATTTTGAGGGAAATGTCATTCCCCAGCACATCTGTAGAGGTCAGAAGAGTACTCTCAGGAGCTAGTTCCCTCCTTCCACTATGTGGGTTCTGGTGAATCTAGTTCATTAGCCTCAGCAACAGGTGTCCTTAACAGCTAAGCCATTTCACACAGCCTTGTCTGTCATTTTAGAAAAGAAGATAGCCTGGACATTTGGATGAGGACGTGGAACGCCAAGCCCCTCCTGAAATTAGCACATCCAGGATTAACTCTGACACATGTGTCTATAACAAGCCCTTCCAGTTAATGGTTGTGATTTGGGAAAGTTTGAAATCTGGCAAGTTCGGGAAATACGGGGTGATGGCATGGACATTTAAGCACACCCAAGAGAGATAACTCGTTGCCAGTAAACTAAAAGACATAAGAAAGCTTCCATAGGCAACCGAAGAAAGGCTAGTGTGGGTCAAAAATTCCCCTTCATAGGCAGTGTCTACCCTGGCAGGGTACTGCCACAACGCACATCTTGTGCACAGGGAGCCATGACCTCAATTCTAGAAGCCTGCCCACCTCTCCAGGCCAGGCTGACCTTACCAGACACTCAGCGTGATTTTTCCACTCGGTCTCACTCAGTCCCTTTTCTCAGCCTTGGAATTCACACCAGACCCAAATGTGCTTTTCATGTCAATAAGCACAGATCCCTCCTGTCCTTGGACTTCGCATCTTGAGACCTGCGAGGGAGCATTGCCTGAATTGTGTTCACCTTGGTTTGCTTAGAAGAACCCAAGCACCATCGCTCTCCCCTTGTCACCTGCCTGGGGGCCGCGCTAAGGTTCGGTAGACACAAAACAGCTACTCGTGGAAAAACTGATCAGGCTCTTGGAGAGCAGGCATTCTCATGATCCATTTTGCTTCCAGCACTCACCAAGCACATTCAACATGACAGAATGTGCAGCACACATGAGTAGATGTTCTAAATCAAATGAACCAAGAGGGCAAAATGCATTCCAAGTTGAAATATTTAAGCACACACGGAGAACTGAATTACAGTCTCAGAAGCCAATATAAGGTGGCGGTATAGCTCCATGGAGGAGCATCTGCCAAGCATTATTCAGGATCTGAATTCAAACTCCAGCTTGTCTTTAAAATAAGGAAAACATGAACTTAAAATTAAAAAGTGGGGGGACATGGAGAGAGTCAGAGGGGAGGGATGGAGATGGGTGTATCTGGTCAAAACACCACTCTGGAAATCAATCTGGTGCTTTCTCAGACAACTAGGAATAGCGCTTCCTCAAGATCCAGCCATACCACTCCTAGGCATATACCCAAAAGAGGCGCAAGTACACAACAAGGACATTTGTTCAACCATGTTTGTAGCAGCTTTATTTGTAATAGCCAGAAGCTGGAAACAACCCAGATGCCCCTCAACTGAAGAATGGATGCAGAAACTGTGGTACATCTATACAATGGAGTATTACTCAGCAATGAAAAATAAGGAAATCATGAAATTTGCAGGTAAATGGTGGGACCTGGAAAGGATCATCCTGAGTGAGTTGGCCCAGAAGCAAAAAGACACTCACGGTATATACTCACTCATATAAACATACAATATAGAATAAACCCACTAAAAGCTGTACATCTAAACAAACTAAGCAAAGGAGAGGACCCTAACTAAAATGTTCAATCCCCATCCTGAAAGGCAAAGAGGATGTACATCAGAAGAAAACGAAAATAGGAAACAACCTCGGAACCCGCTACAGAGGGCCTCTGAAAGCCAGAAGGAAACAGGAAACAACCTTGAAACCTGCCACAGAGGGCCTCTGAAAGCTTCTGCAGTATAGACTGTCAAAGCAGATGCTGAGCCTGATGGCCAACTGATGGGCAGAGTGAATGGAATTTTATGTAAGAAGTGGGAAATAGTAAGAGCTGGAGGGAACGGGAACTCCACAAGCAGAGCAACAGAACAAGATAATTTGAACACAGGGAACTTCCCAGAGACTCATACTCCAACCAAGGACTATTTGTGGAGATGACCTGGAACCCCTGCACAGGTGTAGCCCATGGCAGTTCAGTGTCCAAGTGGGTTCCATAGTAATGGGAAGAGGGACTGCCTCTGACATAATCTGATTGGCCTGCTCGTTGATCACTTCCCCCTGAGGGGGGAGCAGCCTTACCAGGCCACAGTAGAGGACAATGCAGCCACTTTTGATGAGAACTGATAGACTAAGATCAGAAAGAAGGAGAGGAGGACCTCCCCTATCAGTGGACTTGGGGAGTGGCATGCATGCAGAAAGGGGAGGGAGGGTGGGATCGGCAGGGGAGGAGGGAGAGGCTCATGGGGGGATACAAAATGAATAAAGTGTAATTAATAAAAAAAATAAAAGATTAAAAAAAAAAGAAATTCTCAATAAATTTTTAAATAAATAAATTTCAGGAGGGAGGAAGAAAGAAAATAAAGAGACTAATGTAGGTATAATTCAAGGCCTGCATCTGTTCCAGCTTCCCCACATCAGTGATTTTCAAATTTGTTGGCTCCTTTATGTTTTAAAAAAATTATTGAGCAACTTACTAAAAATGTTACTAATCTTATTGTCTTATAATTATGCTTTCGTTTGTATGGGTTGTATCTATTGTTGACCGAATTAATATTTTAAATGACCACTTATAGTGTTTATTCACTGGTCTAGGGGGCAAGGTGGATAGGCAGTTAAGAGCACTTGCTGTGCTGGCAGAGGGCAGGGGTTCTGTTTCTCCACACTGTGAGGCTCACAGCTCTCTGAAAGCCCAGCTCTGATGCCCTCTTCTGGCCTGCACGGGCACATGCACCCATGTGTGCATGCCACACACATATACATAAAGTAAAATAAATCTTTAAAAATATATTTATTTTGAAATAACAACAGCAAACCTGTTATACCCACCAGATGTTAAAAGGTCAATATGATTGACACGTTGCTATATAATGTTATATGAAGAAAGGGAAAAAGGTAGCATGCGGGAAAAATGAGGGTGGTAATCAGACCTAGGGAGAGCTGGGTGGGAGACAGGACAGAGGGCCCAGAGGGTCTGCATAAAGAAGAGAAACCTTGTGCAAGGCCATCTCTGTGACAAGCTGAAGATTTAATACAGGGTAGGTTTCTGGGAGGATATGAGGATGCCTCTAGCTGAGACTCCTAGTACAGGGGTCATGGAGACCAAAGAATACAACCTCTAACTAGACAGAACTCCTAGTGGAGGGTAGGGAACACCAACCCATCCACAAAAACTTCTACCCAAAATTTACCCTGCCTACAAGATGTTCAGGGATAAAGATAGAACAGAGATTGAGGGAATGTCCAACCAATGCCTGGCCCTACCTGAGACCCAGCCCATGGGAGAGGGCCAGCCCCTGAACTATTAATGATTCTCTGCTGTGCTCATAGACAGGAACATAGCATATCTGTCCTCTGAGAGGCTCTACCCAGCAGCAGATCGAAACAGATGCTGAGACTCACCTAAACACTGGGATAAGCAGATGGAGTCTTGTGGAAAAGTGGGAGGATGGTAGAAGGGTCTGGAGGGGATAGGAGCTCCACAAGAAGACCAATAGAGCCAACTAACCAGGGCTTGTGAAGACTGAAGCATCCAACCAAGGACCACACAACTAACCCCTACACAGATGTTGCCAACAGACATCTCAGGATTCATGTGCGTTCCCTAGTAAGGGGAATGGACTCTATTGCCTGCTCTTTGATCACTTCCCTCTGGCTGGACTGCCTCATCAGACCACAAGGGGAAAAGACAAGCTCAGTCCTTGATGCCACTTGAGCTGGGGTGGGTTGGTGGGGGTGGGTCCTCTTTCCTGGGAGGGGGGGGATAAGTAGGGAGGAAAGGTGGGACAGGGAGAAGAGAAGAGTGGGGCTATGATTGGGATCTAAAGTGAATTAATTAGTTAATTAGTTAACTCATTAATTAAAGAAAAGATGTGTCTACAAGCTATTGAGTAAGTTTCGAGAGTACCACATGTGAAGCATATATGAATTTCTTTGTCATTTCTCTGTAAATCTAGTCTTTCCAAAGAAATTTACTTTAAAAAAAGAATACTTTCATAGGCAGCAGCGGGGGTGCAGCACAGTGGTAGGCTATTTTCCTTGAGTGTGTAGGCCTTTGGGTTCAATCCCTGGCATTGGGAGAAATTAAGAGAGACAACTAACCCAGATCCATGAGGGCTTACAGAGACTGAGACATCAACTAAGGAACATGCATGGTCGGCCCCTGAATATATGTGGCCGATGGGCTGCTTGGTCATCATATGGATTGCCTGGCAAGGGTGTGGGGGGTGCTATTTCTAACATGGACTCTATTCCCTGCTTTTGGATCACTTCCTCCTGGCAGCGCTGCCTTGCCTGGACTCACAGGATAAGAATATGCTCAATCCAGATGTGACTTGGTGTACTGGAGAGGATTGATTCGGGGTGGGGGTGCTCCCCTTTCTGGACAAGTTCTGAACACAATCAGAGAAACTGATCAAATTTTTCATTTTTCTGCTTTTACTAAGGTGTGACTTTATCTCATTAGGATAAATACACATTATGATGTTGTAGCAAAGAAAATTTGAATGCATACTCTCAGTATGTGACAAAATACAGATCTTAAAACCCACACGTCATTTCTCTTCGTGGAACAGAATATTTATGGTAGAAGCACAGAACTTTTGGTTCTACAGCATTCCTTTTAACTGTTAAATCCTATCTTCTTTCTGAACGAAGTGACTAGATCACTGTGTGTTCTAACCAGACACCGGGTAACCGAAGCCAGGCAGGGTGGTACGTTCTTGTGATATTAGCACCAGGGAGACCGAAACATGAGGATACGAAGTCGACTCCAGCGTCAGTTCCATAGAAACCTGCTGCCTCAAAACATACAGGCGTTCTGAGAATTCAATGCATTAACACAAGCTGAGCACTTAGAACAACGCAACAAAAAGCAAATAGATTATTGTATGACTTTTAAGGTTTCTTAAAAATAATTAAAAAGTAAATTTCTTTTTTACCTCATTTCCCATAATTTAGTATGTCTTATACAGACTTGTTTTTTTTGTTGTTGTTGTTGTAATTTTAGGCCTGACTTAAAACAGACTTACTATAAAAAGATGAATTAACTGAGGCATCATTACAAAGTTACACTTACAAATCCAAATAAAGCTTGAAAACCCATACTTCAAAGTAAGCTGTGAAAATTTTTCCTTCCCCTCAAAGCTTTTGTGCATATAGTGTTAATTAGCTTTGCTCTATCAACTTCTAAGTGGCAATTAAATTAAGTTAACCCCTGGGTTGATGGCACCCACGAAGAACTGTTAATGTTAAATGCTTCTGAGTGCTGACAGATTTGGCGACTGCTGAACATCCACTGTGTGTAAACCTTGGGAAGAAAGAAGTCAAAGCATGTAAGTCCTTCTTCCAAAGAGTAGCATTCAGCTCCACAAGTAAGGAGCGGGGACACGGGCAATATACTGTAGATAATCAAATGATGACAATAAAATTAATAATGAAAAAGGCAAAGTTAGGTCATCCTGCCTTAAAGCAACCAGGAAGACTTCACCCAGTGCTGAAAGGTACACATGATCAAAGCAAGAAGACATGGGAAGAGGGAAACAACACTGGAAAAAGGCAGGGTTGGACTGGGTAGCCTGCATAATGAGAACATAAGGCAATAGTGGAATGGACTAGAAATGTAGTTTACATGCTATGGTTCTTCTAGACTTTACTCAATACTCAAAACACATAGCCTTATCAATAACAGAATGAAAGCTGTATCATCCACAGTTGTGTACTGTGGGAACATGAACATCATTCATTCATTCGTTATATGCAGGAAGGGCCAAAGGAAGGCACTGGGAGGAGGAAACCAATGAGGAGGCCATGGAAATGATCCAAAGGGAGAGGCAGTTCTTTGAGGATTCAAAAGACACAAAAGATTAGGGAACAACTAGAAATCAGAAGACATTGTGTGCTGGACCAAGGCAATTTGTGTTTATATAAAATCTGAGCATGTTTTAAATAACACAAGGAATGAAAAAAATTGAAAAGACAACAGGTTTGGGACTTTCCTGCAGCAGCCTCTTGCTAAACACTACCCAACTCTCCCCTATGACTTTGGCTCCCAAGTTGAAGTTCAAATGTGACACCAGCTGAGCACTGTGAGACTACAGAGTCATAATCTTCATGTCTGGGTCCCAAAATGAGCCACACATCAAAATCCTCCAACACACTATTCCTGAAAGACTATGGGCCTTCATCCAAGATTATTGGGGCTTAGGAGAATCTCCTGTACTATCTGCCCTAGGTATAGCACTGGAGGAAATCTACCTGGAAAAATTGGCTAGGAGTGACCCTATGGGTTCCTCTCTTGTTATATTAGTTATTTGTTGGGACCAATCAGTTAAAAATTGTGGATTTCACTGGGGAAATAATGAACACGTTTCCTTTCCACTCACAGAAGCTGTTCTTTCCTGTGACACCCTAAGCATTGGCATCTTCTCTCATTTCATCTATAATTAATTGTCTTAGATTTCGCAGTTAGACGTGAAATACTTCCTGCATTCTCTCCAGATTTAAAATATAAATATTAGCTTAGTTTTTAAAAAAAACAAGAAAGAATCATATATCATGCAAAATAAACTCCATGGCATTAAAAATTTAGGGATAAAATAAGGCATAAAGCAGTAAGAAACAAAAATGAATATTCATAATACCTTACAGTAGTAAAATACTTTTTAAGTATGGTGCTGAACATAGAAGCAAGAGAGAGAGAGAGAGAGAGAGAGAGAGAGAGAGAGACTAATGGGTTCACCTATAAAACCATTCCCAATTTCTGGAGTGGATAACAGGAAACAGGGCTAGGAGTGAACTGAATTGTTTGTCATTATTCATATCTTCTATATGTTTGTTTGTGGATCAACTTCACAGGTAACTCTGAAATGTAGCTCTCCATAAGTAAGACATAAATAAAATACAAAGATAATTTTTTAAATATGTATTTGCAACATCTATCCTACCTATTACCAATGTGTCAGTATGTTTATTTCATTCTATCTCTCAACCTGTGTGTGTGAGTATGTGTGTGTGAGAGTATGTGTGTGTGAGTATGTGTGTGTGTGTGAGTATGTGTGTGTGTGAGTGTGTGTGTGAGTATGTGTGTGTGTGAGTATGTGTGTGTGTGAGTATGTGTGTGTGTGAGTATGTGTGTGTGTGAGT
>NW_026591643.1:5321481-5327953 GCF_907164565.1 Psammomys obesus | reverse complement strand
TGTGTGTGTGTGAGTATGTGTGTGTGTGAGTATGTGTGTGTGTGAGTGTGTGTGTGTATGTGTGTGTGAGTATGTGTGTGAGTATGTGTGTGTGAGTATGTGTGTGTGTGAGTATGTGTGTGTGTGAGTATGTGTGTGTGTGAGTATGTGTGTGTGTGAGTGTGTGTGTGTGTGAGTGTGTGTGTGTGTGTGAGTATGTGTGTACATGTGTGTACAATAACACAGACACATGTGTGTGCCTCTGTGTCAAGGCAAGGCAAGAAGACAAACCTAGGTGATTTTTTTACATTCTTCGGGAACAATCAACCTTATTTTTTGAGTCTCCCATTGGCCTGGAGTTCTGAGTTATCTAGGTTGTCTAGCCAATGAGCCCTCTTGCCTCTGCCCAGCGAGTGTTGAAATTATAAATATGCAACAGCATGCCAGGCTTTTTTTTGGGGGGGGGAGGGACCAGAATCCTTTTTTTTAATTTTTTATTTAACTCTTATTAATTACACTTTATTCATTTTGTATCCTCCCATTTGCCCTTCCCTCCTCCCCTCCCGGTCCTACCCTCCCCCCCTTTCTGCATGCATGCCCCTCCCCAAGTCCACTTCTGATGAGAACTGATAGACTAAGATCAGAAAGAAGGAGAGGAGGATGCCAGGCTTTTTTTAAATATTGTTTCTGGGTATTTAACTCAGGTCCCTGCACAGCATGCCCTTTACCAGCAACAGTATCACCCCAGCCCCATGTTGCTGGGAAACAACAGCAAAGTCAGCTTTGCAATCCCAAGAACAGAGCAGCCATCCTCTTGGGGCTCTGAGGTGCTAAATCATGCTATGGTAAGGTCAGGATGTTAAGAGTTCTTTTCAAAAATTCTCAACTTCATATGGAAAAAGAAAAAACCCAGAATTGCCAAAACAATCCTGTACAACAACCGATCATCTGGAGGTATCTCCATCCCTGATCTCAAGCGGTACTACAGAGCAATAGTAATAAAAACTGCATAGTACTGACATAAAAAAAGAATGGTGGATCAATCAAGTCAAATAGAAGACCCAGAAATAATCCACATGCCTATGGATACTTGATGTTTGACAAAGAAGGTAAAACCATACAATGGAAAAAAGACAGTATCTTCAACAAATGGTGCTGGTCCAACTGAATATCTACATGTAGAAAGATGCAAATACATCTATACTTATCACCCTGCACAAAACTAAAGTCCAAGTGGATCAAAGACCTCAACATAAAACCAGACACTAAATCTGTTAGAAGAAAAAGTGGGTAAGAGCCTAGAACTCATTGGCACAGGAGACAACTTCCTGAACAGAATACCAACAGCACAGGCTCTAAAGAGCAACAATCAATAAATGGGATCTCATGAAACTGAAAAGCTTCTGTAAAGCAAAGGACAATGTCTTCAGAACTAAATGACAGTCTACAGACTGGGAAAGCATCTTCACCAACCCTATATCTGAAAGAGGGCTAGTTTCGAGGATATATGAAGAACTCAAAAAGATAAAAAGCAACAAATTAAGTAATTCAATTAAAAATGGGGTACAGAGCTAAACAGAGAATTCTCTGTACAGGAACATAGAATGGCAAAGAAACACTTAAAGAAGTGCTCAACGTCCTTAGACATCAGGGAGATGCAAATCAAAACGACCCTGAGATTTCGCCTTACACCTATCAGAATGGCTAAGATCAAAAACTCAAGTAACAATACATGTTGGAGAGGATGTGGAGAAAGGGGAACCCTTCTCCACTGCTGGTTGGAATGTAAACTTGTACAATCACTTTGGAAATCAATCTGGTGCTTTCTCAGACAATTAGGAAAAGTGCTTCCTCAAGATCCAGTTATACGACTCCTACGCATATATCCAAAATATGCTCAAGTACACAAGGACATTTGTTCAAACATGTTCGTAGCAGCTTTATTCATGATAGCCAGTACCTGGAAACAACCCAGATGTCGCTCAACTGAGGAATGGATACAGAACTTGTGGTACATTTACATAATTGAATACTCCTCAGCAATTAAAATCAAGGAAATCATGACATTTGCAGGCAAATGGTGGGAACAAGAAAAGATCATCCTGACTGAGGTATCCCAGAAGCAGAAAGACACACATGGTATATTCTCACTTATAAGTGGATAGTAGGCATATAATACAGGATAAACCTACCAAAATCTGTACACTAAAGAAGCTGAGCTAGAAAGAGGACCCTGGGTAAGATGATCAATCCTCATTCAGAAAAGCAAATGGGACAGACATTGGAAGAAGGAAAAAACAGGAAACAGGACAGAAGCCTACCACAGAGGGCCTCTGAAAAACTCTGCCCAGAATTGTATCAAAGCAGATACTAAGACTCATAAACAACTTCGGAACCTGCCACAGAGGGCCTCTGAAAGCCTCTGCAGTGCAGACTGTCAAAGCAGATGCTGAGCCTGATGGCCAACCAATGTCAAAGCAGATGCTGAGCCTGATGGCCAACCGATGGGCAGAGTGAATGGAATTTTATGTAAGAAGTGGGAAATAGTAAGAGCTGGAGAGGACAGGAACTCCACAAGGAGAGCAACAGAACAAGATAATTTGAACACAGGGAACTTCCCAGAGACTCATACTCCAACCAAGGACTATCCGTGGAGATAACCTAGAACCTGACAATGCAGCCACTTCTAATGAGAACTGATAGACTAAGATCAGAAAGAAGTAGAGGAGGACATCCCCTATCAGTGGACTTGGGGAGGGGCATGCATGCAGAGAGGGAGGAGGGTGGGACCAGGAAAGGGAAGGAGGGAGGGGCGTATGGGGGGATACAAAATGAATAAAGTGTAATTAAAAAAAAAAAGACTCATAAACAAACTTTGGGCAGAGTGCAGGGAATCTTAGGAAAGAAGGGGGAGATAGAAAGATCTGGAAGGGACAGGAATTCCAAAAGAATAACAACAGAACCAAAATATCTGGGCACAAGGGTCTTTTCTGAGACTGATACTCCAAACTAGGACCATTCATGCATATAACCTAGAACCCCTGCTCAGATGTAGCCCTTGGCAGCTCAGTATCCAGTCTGTGACATGAACTCAGTGGCTAGCTCTTTGACCACCTCCCCTGGATGGGGGAGCAGCTTTGCCAGGGCACAGAAGAGGACAATGCAGCCAGTTCTGATGAGACTAGATAAGCTAGGGTCAGATGGAAGGGAAGGGGGACCTCCCCTATCAGTGCACTTGGAGAGGGGCATAGGCAGAGATGGGGGAGGGAGGGTGAAATTGAGAGGGGAGGATGGAGAGGACTACAGCTGGGATACAAAGTGAATAAACTGTAATTAATATAAAAAATGAAAATTTAATTTAAAAAGAGTTCTTTTTAGCTTAGATTTTCAACCTGTGGTAGGTATTTTGAATCTCACTTCACCATAAGCCCAGGAGCATCTGGGTTTTTTTGTTTGTTTGTTTGTTTTGCTTTGCTTTTGTTTTTATTTTTCTAGTAATATATTCTGTTGTCAATTATTAATATTTATTATTGATTTATCTTTTAGTTATACAGTGGTTATTCCTAAACCAGCTGTATACCCAAATCACCATACAGAGACTAGGATTTACTTTTTTTTTTTTTTTTTTTTTTTTTTTTTTTTTTTTTTTTTTTTTTTCTTTTTAGTTACATTTTGTTAACTCCGTGTCCCAGCTGTATCCCGCTCCCTCATTCCCTCCCCAACCCCACACTCCCTCCCTGGTCTCCTCCCTGCCCCTTTCCAAGTCCCCTGATAGGGGAGGACCTCCTCCCCTTTCATCTGTCCCTGTTTTATCAGGTATCTTCAGGGCTGGCTGCAAAGTCCTCCTCTGTGGCCTAACAGACTAAATTAACCCAGAGCACAATGCTGAGCAATGATTACTCCATCCTAAACCTCCAAGCCCACATAGCTTCCTCCCATTCAGAATGTCCAACATTATATTAGCTTTTAATCATATCTTAGGTCTGGTTTGTCTCTCCTCATGGTTCTAAGTCCTCTCCTGCCCATCTCTGTTCTCTGACTCCCCTCACTCACTTCCTTCTCCTCCCCTCAGGACCAGGATGTCCCACCGTATTCTCCCCATTGCACAGCACAGGCTGGATGTTTAATTGACAATATAGAGAACAAAGGGTGGCATGTTTACACTTAAGACAGGTGATGCTTAGAAAAAGCATTACAATGCAACATCCAGATTGAAACCAGATAGTGGGGTAGAGAAATCAGCATTTGAATGAACAAGGATAAATTGTATACACTCCACAAGAACATTATACCAACAATATTCTAAAAATAGAAAAAAAGATAAATGTAAAAAATATTTAGCTGCAAAATATTCATCATGACATAAATTCTAATAGGGGAAGAAAAATTAGAAGACACTGAGTGGCCAAAATCCAGAGAAATTATTAAGCAAGATAACAGTCTGGCTAAATTTCATCTTTGGTAGACTTCACGTAATAATTGAAATAGTAATGGCAAGAAGGATATTGCTGATGTAGGAAATGATTAAAAGAGAGTTATAAAATATATAGTAGTTGAAATTACATATATCCACACTCTAGATGAAATATAGAGTTTATATAAAAAATATAGGTATGGTATTCATGTGGCAGAATTACAAGGGTTTTACTTTGCTTCTTACTCATCTGTAAATTCTACAGTATTTTCAGTAGATACATACCGTGATTATTTAAGTAATAATCCTTTTGCAGTACTGCAGATTGAACCAGGGGTCTTATGCACACTGTCCACATCGCCACCCAGTGGGCTGTGTTTCCAGACTTCCAAGCGACAAAAACTTTAGTGCTATTTTTACTATGTGGTTATGAAAACTAAAATCTTTCAAGAACTTTTTCTTTAAAGTGTCCTAAGACACGAACAAAAGCATTCTGGTATCTTCTCCGTATACTGTTTTTTTATTCACTAGTTCTGCTCTATATTCTTCCTATGTTTTGCATACCTGTGGCTTGGGTCAGTGCTTGCCTGAGACCTTGGGGTGACAGAGGCAGGCAAAATAACAGAGAAACTTGACTTTGGAGAAGGTGGCTTCAAATGGGATATTAGAAGAGAGCCTGCCCAGGACTAACTTTAACGTCTGTCAGAGGAGAATCCAACCTGGTGAAGAAGAGCAGGTGGCAAAGACAGTCAGGTTGAGGGTTCTGACTAGAAAAATCAAAGAGACAGTAGGCAAGTGTGAGTAGTTGGGCATAGCCAGAAAGTAGGATAACTAGTAAAGATGCCCAGCCAACAGCTTGTTTGGCCATTTACTCAATAAAGAAGAAGGAGGGGGAAAAAGAGGAAGAGAAGGCAGATGAAGGAAGAGGAAAAAGAGGAGGAGGGGAAGGAGGAAGAGGAAGAAGAAGAAACAAGACCATGCAAAGCTCCTGCCATCCTCATCCTGCAGTGAGTTGAATGATACTGATATCTCTATGGAAAGTCAGCTACACCATTGCTCTGAGTGACATCTGAATAGACGCTGGTTATACAGCTTGTCTAAACAGCCTCCTTCTCTCCTGCAAAGAGCAAAATCATGGTTTTTTTTCGGCATACCTGAAGTCAACCACACAGCTGAGAAGACAAGAGCTACACACAGTGTCTGGAGCAGCACAGTATGGCACTGAATTGCTACTCCTTGCTTCCTGCAACTCAGTCGCAAGCATCCTCATTTCAGGAGTGGCCAAAGACAGGGTACAGGGCTGGAATCAACACTGGACTTCAGTTTCTCAGCGAAGGGTAGAAAATGTTTTCTATGGGTATCAACCTCTGTGAGGCCTTTATCTACCCCCTTCAAGTCAGAGCAGGGACTGGCTTGCCCCTTTATGGCTGGAATATAAAAGAGTTCACCTCCCTTTCATTCTACTCCTGGCCTGTGACTGTTAAGATATACTCAGTGCAGTGCCATGGGAGACTCTCCAGGAAATTCAAAGATCTTCCAAACCCTGCTACTTCAGTCCCACTTCTTGCTGAGTTCTCCCTACCTCCCAGTTCCATGCTAGAGAATCCTCAAACCTACCTCATTTAACCCTCAAAACAGTGCATGTTGTGGGACCTATATTATCATCCCCACAGTAAGATGGAGGAAAAGGTTCCGAGATGCTAAATAATTCATTCAAAGCTGGAACTGGTGGGCGGTAGGCCTGGAATTCTTGTCACCACTCCACCTCTCCTGTATCTCCTCTGCCTGCACCTTCCCATCCTCCAGTCAGCATCTGGTCCAACTGAGTAATTTGTCTTTATAATTTTTTTAAGAGCTAAGTCTTTCACTGAGCCTTTCAGGCAGTGGCTGTTGCTTGGAGTCCTGCCTTTGTTTGGCTGCCTGGCTCTTACAAATCAGCTCAACAGTCACCATCTGCAAAAAGCCCCAGCCCCTACCCCCAACCCCTGACCCCTGACTCTTAAGATCATTAAACACAAAAATTGCGTTATCCTATCCTCAAATGTGCTCCATTTACTAATGTACAGGGGTTTTTTTTGG
>NW_026591643.1:5305250-5321471 GCF_907164565.1 Psammomys obesus | reverse complement strand
CAATATCCTCAAATGTGCTCCATTTACTAATGTACAGGGGTTTTTTTGGGGGGGAGTGGGTTTCTCCTCCACCTGTAGTAGTCTTTACACACACACACACACACACACATTTCCTGATCTTTAGGAAAGCCACTGTCTCACTTTCACCTGGCTCAGATCCCAGCTCCTAATAGATGCTTAATACATATTTATTGAGCAAGCAAATGCTCCCTCCTCCTACTTTCTTCTCCTCTGTGGCCCCAGAACGTAGGGATTGAGAAGTATGTGCACAGCATCTGAATTTGGTTTGGGTTGCTATTGTCATTGAAAGCAGAGACCCCACCCCCACCCTTTTCTGGCACGAAGTGAAGAATCCTAACTATTAAAAAATCTTATAAGTGGATATTAGCTGTATAATAGGGTAGCCATCTACAGACCTAAAGAAGCTAAACACTAAGGAGGACCCTAGGGAGGATGCTTAAATCTCATTCAGAATGGCAAACAGGATAGACACCAGAAGCAGTGGAAGAGAGGAAACAGGATGGGAGCCTACTATAGAGGGACCTCTGAAAGGCTCCATCCAACAGGAGATCGAAGTAGGGTCAAACTTTAGGCAGAGCACAGGGAGTCTAATGGAGGAAGAGAGAGGGTGGGAATGCAGAGATATGAAGGGGACAGGAGCCCCACAAGGAGACCAACAAAACTAAGAGATCCGAGCCCACGGGGTCCTGCAGAGACTGATGCACCAATAAAGGACCATGCATGGAGATGACCTAGACCCCCTGTTCAGATGGCAGCTCAGTCTCCATGTGGATCTCTGAGTGAGGGGAGCAGGGGATGCCCCCATCATGAGCTCCATTGGCTGGTCTTTGATCACTTGCTCCTGGTGGTTCGGCCTTGCCAGGCCACAGGAAGAGGATCCAGGCAGTCCTGATGAGACTTAATGAGCTAGGTTCAGATGGCAGGAGAAGAAAACTTGTCCTTTCAGTAGCTAGGGGATGGAGATTGGGAGAAGAGGGAGGGAGGGTGGGACTGGGAAGTTGAGAGAGGGGGCTTTAATCCAGATATATGATGAATAAATTGTGAAGAAAAAAATTAAAATTTAAAAAAAAAAAAACCCTTGCCACCAGTGCTTTTGAGAATGAGCATCACTGGGGCAGATAATATCATTTTTTCAAAGATAAGAAGTAACTCTGGGGGAAAAAGGAAGTCAGTCAGGGAGAGAGAAAAGCTTCCTGGAAATTAAGTCTTTACACTCAGCCATCACGAAAAGAGCTGTCTGCTGACAGGAACTCTTACACAGATGTCTTTCAGCTGGAAAGATGCACACTGCTTAGAGATGGTCTTTACCCTAATGTAAAAGCACATCCTTCTGTCTTTGTTTGCTTAAGGAGTTGTATTTATTCACTTTATATTTGTTGTGATTAAATAATCCTAGTTTTCATTCTTGTAATAACTAATCCACTTAAGAAATCATACTGTTTGTATTTAACCCATGTGAAAATTAGAACAGGGAGATTCTGGCTGGAGAGAAGGCTCTATGTGGTCCTCAGCACCCACCCCAGGAGGCTCACAACCTCTCCGTAACTGCAGCTGCAAAGTATCCCACACCCTTCTGGCCGCCAGGCACTGCCTTTGTGGGTACACACCCACAAACGAACATACACACGTACCTACAATTAAAAATGGAATAAAACCTTTATAAAAACAGAATGAACTCCTCCTATGTTTTGAAGAAATTCAGGGCTGTGAGGTGGCTCAGTGGCAAAGACCTTGCAGCCAAGCCCTGGGAAGCAGAGAACAAACTTCCACAAGTTGTCCTCTGGCCCCCACATACATCATGGCAAATGCACACACTAAATAAATAAATGTAATTTTTCAAATGTTTTAGGGGCTAGAGAGATAGTGGCTTAGTAGCTGAAAGTGCCCATTGCTCTTTCAGAGAACCAGAGTGTTGTCTGTTCTCTGGTATAAAACAACACCCACACTGGATGGCTTATGGCCACCCATAGCTCCAGCTTCAGAGGGTCCTACACACACTTCTGGCCTGTGTAGTTTCCTGCACATAAATGATACACGCACACACACACACACACATACATACACACACACACACACACACACACACACACACACCACAGAGAGAGAGAAATGGAGAGAGTAAAATAAAACTTTGCATTTTTTTCTGAAAGAAATTAGTAATTTGTTCTTCCTGGTATGGTTTATATAATAAGAAATGAGTTCTTATATGAGATTCATTGGTAAGCTCAATACAATGACAAAACATGTTGATTATTGATATGATAGGATGGAAACGACATTTTGCTTCCATGGTGCTTTGCCCAAAATCCTAATCTCTAATCTAATCACACAACTTCACTCCAGGCAATCCTCAATGCAGAAGTTACTACAAAACACCTGACCAGTACATTTCAAAATGGTGAAAGTTGTCAAAATTGAGACAATCTCAGAAAGTGTCAAAGCTATTTCATGTAGAATAATGAAGTATCTTTGGCAAGATCTTGGAACAGAAAGGGAACATTAAACAATACCCAAAACATGTGAATGTATCACAGATCTTCCCGTACCACCATAGCCTGGATCAACTAATAACACTGGCTGACACCCAGAAATGTAAGTTTAAACAAGAGCAGCAAGCTTTCTACTGACTCATAACTTCACAAGCAGGTAAAGCCAAGGGCAGCCCTGATCATGGCAATCCCACTGACTTCTGAAGTAGATGAATATTTTGTGTCCAGTTGTTACACAGCATTTTTTTTTCAGCAATGGAAAACTGAAGCACACAATTCTGTTTGTTTGTTTGTTTGTTTGTTTGTTTGTTTGTTTTTCCTTTTAACTGGAAAGATGCTTTGTTGGAGAAGAACCACAATGGGAAAGATGCCAGGACCAGAGGGAACAGAACTCCTTCACCTGCCTTAACCAGCAACTCTGGCTTCTTCTCTAGTTGCTACCAATCTTCTTGCTGGGATCACTTTTGCTCTACCCAGATAGGAGTCACGGATTAGCAAGAAGCTCTCCTCTACTGCTGCCAATCCTGAGCAAGTGCCTAAGTCCTACGGCATGAGCTAGCAGACTCGGAGCAAATCATCCTTTAGAAGACAGACACTTACTGCTCTAGGCATGAAGTTGGAGGCTTATCATCCTGGGCACCAGCAGCTCTGGTATTTGGCAGTCTTGGTAACTCTTGGCTGCTGTCACCATGGGTACAACACAGACGACCACGATCAGCAGTAGGTAGCACCCACTGTCTAGTGTTATAACTCTCCGACAGGCTTCGGATGCTAAAACCGTTAGCCTTACAGTGATATACATCGCAAACTTTGGGTATGGGAACACTCAGCCTGTGATAAAAGCTCTCAGATCTCAGGCGTCTAAGATCTTGGGCTTTTAGAACTTAGCTGCTCCCTGGAACTCTTCCATATGGCCAAGACCTCCAGTTTCTCTCCCTTAACAGCATCTATTTTTCTTCAGCCACAGTTCTCCACTCCCTTCTCAGTCCTCTGCTTCCTGCATCTCGTCTTTGTCACTGCCCTGCCTGGTCTTGTCTCTCTCAAACTCTTCAGCGGACTCTAGTCACTGTCGACTCTACCGCTGCCACGGCCCTCACTGCTACAGTTGCCTTTCCTCTTACTCCTAACCTGGCCCTTTTTCTCTTCTGTTACCAACTCAGCCCACTATATTACTGAAAAAACTCAAAGTAGGCAAGAAAAGATCATCTGAGAGGAAAGTTTTATTTGAGACTAATTTCTGCAACATTAGATGAAAGCACAGAAAGTTTATCTCCTAGCCACCCTCCTGGACTGAGCTGAAGAGCCTGCTTCTACAGGCAGAAAATGGAGAATCACACCATCATGGCAGACCTTACAAAGTACTTTAATTCTGTAGGATGAATGAATGGAAATGAAGAGCTGTGTCTGCACCAATCCACCAATTGTGGCACAGACCCCCATGCAAATGAGACATCATGACTGTACAAATCACAGAATTTTCAAATGAAAGACTGTACAAGATTGTACTTGCACCAGGAGTCACAGGTTTGATAGTAGCGCACCAGGTGTAGAGCTAAGCCTCTGTCTTGGGTAAAAATGTCTTCAGGGTCATGTAGAGTTTGCTGAGATGTTGATGGCAAAACACGCAACACACTTTGAAACTGCCGTGGCTGCAGTAGTGCTTGCAGGAGGTGCTTTGGCTGCAAACACACACAGACTTATGTAGAAGCTTCCTCAAGGTGTCCATAGTGTGGTCAAACTGGGTGGTGCTGGCATGACGGCATAGAAGCCCCTAAGCAGCATTTCTCCGCGTCCTCTCTATCAGCTCCTGCCCACAAGTTTGAGTTCCTGCCTGCCCTGATTTCTTGGATGAATAGTGATATAAATGTGTAAGTGAGATAAGCCCTTTCCTCCCGCAACTTTCTTTGGTTGTGGTATTTTATCACATCAGCAGTGATTTGAAGACAGACAGACACGGTTTTGGATAATTGCCTCGAGATCAGTGGTTCTCAACCTTCCTAATGCTGCCATACTTTGATACAGCTCCTCGTTTTATGGTGACCCATAAAACCCAGCCATAGGTTTTCTTTTTGTTTTCAATTCATTTTTTATAATTTATTCACTTTACATCCTAATTATAGCCCCCTTCCTGCCCTCCTCCAGGTCCCACCCTTCCTCCCTCTTACCCCCTATGCCCCTCCCCTAGTCCTCAGAAAGGGGGAATCCTCCTCCAAGTCTCATTAAGACTGCCTGCATCCTCTTCCTCTTTGGCCTGGCAAGGTCACCCCACCAATGGGAAGTGATCAAACAACAGGCAACAGAGTCCATGTCAAAGACAGCCCCTGCTCCCCTATTAAGGGACCCACATGGAGACTGAGCTGCCCATCTTCCACATCTGAGCAGGGGGTCTAGGTCCTGTCCATGCTTGGTTCTTGGTTGGTGAATCAGTCTCTGCAGGACCCCCTGAGCCCAGATTTGTTGGCTTATTGGTCTTATGGAGCTCCTGTCCCCTCTGGCTCCTTCTATCCCTCCACTCTTTCTTCTGACTCCCTGAGCTCCGCCCAAACTTTGGCTGTGAGTCTTAGCATCTTCTTCAGTCCCCTGCTGGGTGGAGTCTTTCAGAGGACATAAAATTATTTACATTGCTACTTCATAACATACGTTTTGCTACTGTTATGAATTGTGCTATAAATAGTTTTTGAGTCTTTGTGTGCCTACAGATCAACCTGAGAACTACTAACACTTTGCCTCTTAAGGTCTGCATGAGACTGGCTGGAAGCACCACCAGTGTTTTGGGGCACTGACAACTAAGGAACTGATGTCACTATGATAGCTTCTAGCCTGACTCTGTGCTAACACCAAGTACATCGGTTCACTTTGCACCTTGCCATTCCTTCCAGTACACACTCCTCTCTAAAAGCAGCTGAAGGTGTGGAACTTTACCCATTTCTTTCCTTGTGGAACAGAAGCTCAAAGGCAAGTCTGAAGGTCTGGATTCTGGATTCACCTCTATATTTCAGTATGGCTCCACATCCCAGGCAGGTGCCCTTAGCACCAAATGACGACCTCTGTGATAGCTAAGCTCAGTTATCGACTTGATGGGACTTAAAATCACCATGGAAATAAGTCTGAGGGAGATTATCTAGATTGGGTTAATTGAGAAAGGAAGACTCAATCCAAATGTGGGTGGTACCATTCCATGGGCTGAGACCCTAGAGTAAACAAAATGAAGAAGTGAGCTGATAAAGACCCTCCTATTACCCGCCTAATGAAGCAGTGTGACCAGACACCTCAAGCCAAGAGAGATAGTTCCCTAAGCTGCCTTTGTCAGGTATTTTGTTGCAGTAATGAGATAGTAACTAGCACAACATCCATTACAGGTCATTTGGTTCTGTTGAGATTTCCGTACACATGTGCCATTGTACATTGTTCTTATTTGCCTCACTGCATGCTGTCCTCCCCTACCCCTCCTCCCATACTCCTTCCGTCTCTCTCTCCCTCCGACTCTTGCCATATATATGCATGCATTTATTTATTTATATACGCACATAAATACGTATGCACATAGATACACATAGTTAAGTCTACATTCTTCATATGAGGGAAAGCTGTGACGTTTTTGCTTATCAGAGACATTTTGAGTTATCTTACTTAGTCTCTTAGAGACTAATCTGCTGTGTTTCTGCTTAAGTGATGAGAGAATCATGAATTGGCTTCATGCTACAAATACAACCCCGTGCAGCAACTGCCTATTTTCAGAACAAGCAAAGATATATTTCCTCACTTGTCTTCTGGCATATATTTGGATCTTCAAAGCATTGCCACTTAATTTCATTGTTTGATGAAGCCATCTGTTAATAGCTCGTTCACACTTTCACTATTTACATTTTGGGAAACAGCTAAAGAAAGATAGAAAAGAGAGGGGAGGCGAGAGGAAAGGGAGGGAAAGAAGAGAAGAGAAGGAGAGGGAAGAGGAGGAAAGAAGAAGGGGAGAGAGGAGAGAAAGGAAAGAAGGGAAAAAAGGGAAGGGAAGGGAAAGGAGAGGGAAGAGAAGGGAAGCAGAGGAAAGAGGAGGGCAGGGAGGGAAGGGAAGGGCAGGGAAGAGCAGTGGGGAAAAAATGACCTGGGTTAGATTCCTTCATCTGAGTCAAGCTGATTGTATCAGGCCATCACGGCAGTCATCTAAAATGAGCAGCATAGGCTTAAGATGTCGCTCAGTGGTAGAGCTCTCTCTTAGCACGGACAATGTCCTGGGACAATTTCCAGCACTGAGATGTTTTTCAACACTCAGGTTAGCAGGGCCTGAGAACTTCCAGGCCGTTACCTTCCTCCAGCATGATGTCAACGATGAAAACAAGTGGCAGGACAGCATATCATCTGGGACACTCCACAGGGGTGAAAGAAATGCCATGCTCTCATCAGCCATCAGGAGATGAGGTGAATAAAGATCTTGCCTTGTGCTTGAACATAGAGGATAATCCTTCATTATAAGTCTATTTTGTTCTATGACTTCCATAGGCATATACTAAAAATTTTAGGGTTAAAAGTTTTATGTTGTTTTTATATTTTAAATGACTTATGTAGATTCTGACTTTTATTTTTAAGATAATTTATCTGTCTGTGGGGGAGGAGGATATGGGCACACACATTACACACCACAGCTCACGGGTCAGAGGTCAAGTGTCCATAGCAACCTTCTGCCTTGTCTGACACAGGGTCTCCTGCTGTTTGCTGCTGTGTATGCTGGATGCAAGCATGAGCAAGCCTGTGAGTTTCTGATGATCCTCCTGTCTCCACCTCCCATTTCGTAGTAGCAACGCTGGGATTAGAGACACATGCTACTATATCTAGGTTTCCGTGGGTTTAGGGAACCCCAAAGTCAGTTCTTCATGCTGGGTACTGTAAGTGCTCTACCCAGGGGCATAAAGTGTCTCCCCAGCCCAATTCGTATTTATCTTTATTATCTTTAAATTTTTGTGTGTATCTGGTTGTGATGGTTTAAATGAAAATGGCCCCTATAGGCTCAGAGGGAGTGGCACTATTGGCTCAGAGGGTGGCCTTGTTGGAGGATGTGTGTCACCAGGGGTGGGCTTTGAGGTTTCAAGTGCCCAAGCTAGGCCAGAGTCTCCATCTTCATGCTGTCTATAAATCAGGATGTAGTCTTCTCAGTACCTTCGGCACCATGTCTGCCTGCATGCTGCCATGCTTCCTGCCACGATGATAATGGACTAAACCTCTGAACTGTAAGACAGTCCCAGTTAAATGTTTTTCTTTAGAAGAATTGCTGTGGTCATGGTGTCTCCTCACAGCAATAGGACACTGACGAAGACAATGGTGCTGTACATATGAGCATTATGCGCACATGTGCGTGAAGGAGGTGTGTGGAGCCTGAGGTCAGGCATCTCCTTAACTGAAGGAGGTGTGAGGAGCCTGAGGTCAGGCATCTCCTTAACTGCTCTCTACCTTTACATTTTATTCATTTATTTTTTTACATTTTAACCAAAAGATAACTACATCACTTTCCTTCTTTTGTTGCCTCCCTCCAGCCCCTCCCATGTTCCCTACCTCTAGTCCTTCCCTCTCAAATTTAAGGCCATTTTGTCCTTGATACACACACACACTGCTAAGCCATGTTTCTTGTTTATGTGTAAATGGTTTCTGGGCTCATCCTCAGGAGAGGCTAACTCTCCTCTCTCAGATGTCACTAGCTGCCTGTAGCTCTTTGTCTAGGACCCTGTGGGACTCTCCCCTGCCACATTAGCATTTCTACTTATCAATGCTGTGATTGTTCAGGTCTCCTTTATGCAGCCATTCCTAAGAGGCAGTCACAGGGCAGGCTTCCTCTACTCCGGCTTTTACAGTCATCTGCCTCTCTTCTGTGTTCTCTGAGACACAGACAAGCTGTGCTGCAGATGGGTGCCCACAGTCCATTGACCTCTGCACTGTGCCCTCTTGTGGTTTTCTATAATTGTCTACGTTTGTTGTAGAGAGAAGCTTCTTGGATGTTGGTAGCTACACATATCTGTGAGTATAAGAATAAGCTTTAGAGTGTAGTTAAGAAATTATGCTGCTCTAGGAAAATGCTGGTAGAAAACTTTCTTCTAAAATCAGTTATCTCATAGCCCTAGGTAGTCACCTAGGTGTCTAGTGGCAGGCATGATGTTGCTCCTGCTGAGTGAGCCTGAAGTCCACTTGGCTGATGGTTGTCAGCAGCATGTGAGTGCCATCAGTGAGGAATTCGAATGCATCACCAATAGCCTGTATTAAGCAGTCACTCAAAAGGAGGTCTCTCCTGCCGTGCTCCGAGCGTTTTGTTCATGTCAAGCACCCACATTTCTCCACGTGTGCCCCACCACGGGACACACGGCTTTGGTAACAGGCACCCACCACCACGCCTAGCTCCACAAAGTCAGGCCTCAGGGCTTGAGCAGCAGTCGATTTCCAACCAGGCCATCTCCCCAGCCAAGCCATTGTTTCTTCAATTACTATAAAATCCTTAAGTCTATGAATATGTGAATAAACCTCATGTATAAGCTTCTCTCTCCTCTTATAGAAGGGCCCACCGTTCTTCTCATGTGGCTGCTTCCCTGTTCATCACTCTGAAATCCATTTGCAAACTGCAGTCATCATCATATTTACCCACACTGACTTCTGGCTACCACAAGCCAGGACATGAAATGCAAACCCATTTTACAGTATTTGTCATTTTTATTTGTCTTAGTTCCTTTTCCTGTTGCAGATGACTCTAGACTCTGTCAAGCTTTCAATTCATATCATCCTATCATGCAGCCTATGCTTTTTCTTGTTCTGATTTAAGAACTACATAGTTCCTTTTGCTCTCTACACTAAGTATAAATCAAGTTTCTTTAGCAGTCTCAACTTGTCAAATTATTCTCCACATGACCGAAAGCAGAAAGAATGAAAGCAACCAAGTAGTGAAGGGGAACTCAAGAGCCTGACCTGGCCCAAACTGCTGATTCATGTTACACAATGGCCACAGGCAACTAGAGAACCTAAGTGGCTGTGTCTTTTTATGGAAGGGAATGCCACGGAATATTTTAACAGCTGATGAACAATGATGCTATCATTTGAACGTCTGTGTCCCATTCAAAGTTCACATCAAAATGCAAAGTATGAGCAGATGAAGCCTGTAGGAATGGGTAGACATGAGGGCTTCGTATGAAGCACATGTGATTAGAGTCTCATAAAATAATTTGAAGGCTGTAGTGTAGCCTTTCCATCTCTTTAATCATGATAGGCCAAAGCATTCATCCCAGAAGGTGGAAAGACATGGTCAAAGTTCCCATCTCTGAGGCACAGAATGAAACTTTACCAGATGTTGGTCTGAAGTCCCCTTCATCATCTCTAGAACACGCAGAAACAAATGTCTACTCCTTTAAAATTATCTAGGATTGGGTATTTTCTTATAGCAAGAACTAAGTACGATAACTAACATTAAGAATCATATGTTAACCAAGGTAATACATGTTCCAAAAGTTAAATGACACATGTTATCTCTCATATGTGGACTGTAACTTCAAATCTTCAATTGTTTAAACTTAAACTGTGATACATAGCGAGACCTGGAAGCAAGAAAGACAGCATGTTTTGGGAAGGAGAGCAGAGGCCTTAAGTGGGTAGCAATAGTAGAATTTCTATAAAAATAAAAAAGGGAATATTGAGAGTGGAAAGTTCCAAACAGAGAAAAGGGAAAGTTGTGGGGAAGACAGGAGACTGGAGCCATCCTGAACAATTAGCGCTCCTGCAAAACAGGCTCCAGCAGCCAGCTTGCAAAGTCTACCACATGAGAACAAAGCAGGAAGTGATTGTGAGCCAGAGAGCAGGCTGGCACAGAAACTTCCTGGATTTTGATCTCAGGTTTCTTTTCTCAGCCTTCACATTAAGATTGACACCCGGACTATGACATTATGTGATGTTTTGTTTTTGCAATCTGAGTTAACTACAAAAAAAGGGGGGGCAGAAAAAATGATTGTAATCTACAGGAAGATTGAGATATGTGCTGGAATCCTTCCATGTCTGATGATGAAAAACAGAAGGCAGAGGATAAAGTGAAGATGATCCAGATAGGCAGGCTAGCTGGGCAGTTAAGCCAGGAGTAACCAGTACCATTCACAGTGGATGATAGGACAGGGCAAAGAAAAGCACAGACTTCTTTTATACACTATGAGTTTACGCTGACGGTGGCAGTCTCCAAATAATTAGTATTCACTAAGATGCCATAATCAGAAAAGTCTTGGAAGATAAACCACAATGAGAAAAGGGAATTTTGAGAAAGTTTTGATGGAATGAGTGACAGTCAAAGCAGAATTTTTTTTTTTAAAGTGTGATACAGAAATTATGTGAAATCGGTTAAGCTGCTGCTTCAACAGTACTTGCTATTCCCTGGTTTGATTTTCTTCTCTGCTTAGTGTGAAGATCCAAGAGAATCTAAATGGCACAGGAGTGCTAACTATTGCATTCCCAGATGGAAGGAGTTCCTTTGACTATTTGCTGAGTGCACTTGTTGGGACCTCAGATAACTGCATACAGCTGGGAAGGTCTAATTGTCCAGTAGTTAGTTCGTGTAAACTAGGAAAATACACGGTTAATGCAAAACACCTTTCAAAACAGTGTTTTCCTGGAGCCCAATTGTAGAACAGTAAAGCTGTGTCTGAGGGAGGAATTGCTAGCTTTTTCTGGAAGCTAAACAGTCAACAGTAATGCAAAGTCAGGAGATCTGGAGAACGGAGGCATTACTGCTTTCTTCACAGAATTCCAGCTTGGAAACATCCCACTTTCCTAGATTAGTAAAGTAAGACTTTCTTTGGGAACCATATCAAGGAAGATCAAACCATGTCCTTGATGAGGGAGAGGAATGCTGGCTTACCTTACCTGCTCTGCACTCCTCCCTGGCCAGGTAGGGACTCTCCATGCTCACACCACACAGGCTCTCTTGGGTACTTTCCCCTGTGACATTCTAGACTCCTGGAGTGACATTTCCTACTGCCAACGTGTTCCTCTCACCATCCCACTAAGATGGATGCCATCTTCTGGGCATACTTTCCCAATATAATCAATTATCACCTCCCTTGCAAATGGCAAGAGGAAGAGAGAATGCAGGCATGGGATGTCCAACCTTCAGAAAACTAGAAACCAATCACACTTCAAATGGCCTCTGACATGGTCAATAATCAGGTTTCCTAGGGGACGTTCCTCTGTAGGTTTCCAGGCTTCTTGAGAGGTTTCTACTACCATCATGATATGAGGAAGAACTCTAGGTAGCCTGAGCAAGCCAGTGTGGCATAGATCAAAATTAGTGTACCCATCCTACCTGCCAAGAGAGTTCCACTATCTAGTTCCCCAAGAAAAGGCTTAGCAAGCACCAACAGCAGCAGTCTGAGTATGTCTGGATTTGACATTCTAGAATGGCCTGACATTCCTCTGGAAAGAGAAAAACAAATAACTGCTAGCTTTGATTCTACTCTCCAAAACAAGGGTGAAATTAAATATATCCATGCCTCCTCTCTAGCATCAAAGCAAGATCCTGAAAGAAAGTCATCACATGCTTAATTGATCTATGAAAGAGGTAAATGCCCCACTCCCCGGAAGGATTTAAGTCACACAGCTAAAGAGAAAGTCACAACTTGAGTAAATTCTGTAAATTCCTCCCTCCCATCCCCTTTTCCCCAAAGAGGAAATAATCTATAGGCCAAGCCCAGTGCCATGTGCCATGTTTTCTTTCTTACAGAAGTAATAACTTAGACAGCTGGGGATCAATCTTACTAAGGAGAAGAGAGAAAAAGATGCTTTGTTAAATTCCAAGGGTGGAGATTGCCAGGTCCAGACAAGGTCTGGTGATGACAGGAGATGCCATGATGGCCCCTCCCTCCCAGGTGGTTCACCCAGTTCTCTGAAAATAATCTCCAAGCATGCTCTGAGATCACTGGGAAGGAGCCAGCTGTTTAGATGTCTATCCAGGCTTAAGTCTCCCTGCCAGCCCCAAAAGAAATCAGAAACTAAAGATCTTATCTGCCATGTCTGCTGTTGGGCTCTAAGCACTTAAAATAACATCAGGGTTCTTTGTGTATGAACTTTGAATAAATAGGTACCCCAAATCCAGCTTCTACTTGGAATTAGTAAATAATTTGGACAAGAGATAAGTGACCCATTGTTCATCCATGGTCATGAATGGGACTCTTGAGCCCACAGTACTGTTAAATAATTTTTACCAATGCTACTTTTATCAGCACCACCAACATGGAAAATGGGAGGCATGAATCACTTCCTCTCCATTCCCCGTAGAAACCATTCGCTCTCCTGCCCAAGTTTGTGTCAGCAAGAAAGACAATAAAGCAAGGCATTCAGCTCTGACCCACAGTCCTTTAGCCAGCAATGGGATGGTAAATGGTTAACAAATGGTCGCCCGAGAAAGAGAAGGTGTGTTCACAGCTTTTGCCTATTTCCAAAGTGTAAATATTTTTTCTGTGGCCAATTCTAGCTCCCAGTGGGACATCACTGGACTCAGACCTGGGAAGAAGTAAGCGAGAGTACACTATGTTCTTATTTTCCCTGCTCACATGCAAACCTCATCCAGACTAGAGAGTCATAAATCATAGAAAGATCATCAAGAACTAATGAACTAATGAATTTCAATATAATTCATTTATTTTCAAATGATTTAATTTTTAGAAATCTGTTGTGCTCAACCACCAGTTCACAAAGCTCCTGAAAATCTAACAAGTGATCCAGGGTGGGTTGTCTGCAGACTCTAAGCCTATCTCCCTGCAGCCACACTGTTATATGCAAGTCGTCTTGAACATCAAAAGATTCCAATCACTTAAAGGAGGGCTTCCCCTAATTCAAAAGAAGTTTCAAGAGATAAAAACTCCTTTGACGTCCTCTGAAAAATCTTCTTAGGAGAAAGAAGTTATTCTTTTTGGTCCTTGAACATGGAGGAAGATTTGGTTCCCATACAGGGAAATGCAGTGCAAGTTGTCATGTTGGAATCCCTGTGACATACAAAGTTGGAAGGAAAAAAAATCATGAGATACCATCTTTCCTTTGCCTCCCCTCAGCTATGCATCTTCAGGCAAGTGACCTCATCCTTCTTGGCCTCTGTTTTCATCATCTGCAGAATGGGGACAGCACTGATCACCACGTGTGCCTGTGAGGTGGATGAGATCATGTATTCCATTTGGTTTTGTGATCACCATAGAAGTGTAAGCCTTTGCTTCTATGCGGGGAATGAGACAGAAACCTGGAGTGAGAAAGAACTGGGTGGGGAAGGAAGGAGGAAGAAGGCAGTAGATAAATGACAATGGAAGAAACCAGGAAGGGGTTTGAAGTAGGAGGAGGATAAGGGAAGTGGGGGTGAGAAAGGGCAACCCAAAACTCATCATACTGAGAGTCATTGCCTCAATCCTTTTCCATGCTCAGGTCATACTCACTGCTGCAAGTTCCTTATTTCCTAACTGTTTCCATGTGCATAGCCCTAAGAATGATCATGCATCCTAGCAGTCATGAGTGTACCTTGTTCATACACTGACATACACACACACACACACACACACACACACACACACACACACACACTTGACCTTTCTCAGTATAAACCTGTGCCTCTTCTGCTCATATGGACTATTCCAGCACACAACCATTCCACCCCACTGTCAGCATCAGAACAATTTGCTGCCAGAACTCTATGCAGATGAAAATTCTTCTTGAGTTCAGCCATGCTTCTGTTTTGTTTGACAAGCAGCTTGAAATACTATTGAGCCTCAAATGAGAAAAAAAAAAATCAATTTCAATCAAGGCACTGGCTTGCTGTGGTAATGCCATCATTAATCACTTATTTTTGTGCAAGAATTCTTAAACAGTTCTTTGAAAGACACCACTTTCTCTGGCTAAGACAGGTTGAAACTGGATTGGTGGGCGGATGTTCAGTATTAAGATTTTTCAGCACAGACAGTCAACCTGGTAGGTGGACATCTTTCTGTGGTGGGAAGACAGCAAGCAATGAGTGAACAGCTGCTTTGTGATCATGTGGGGAGGCATTGAGGAGACCCAACACAATGGCTTTTGTCTTTGTCCAATCTGTACTGCTCTCGAACGAAACACCTAAGACTAGCTAGTTTATAAAGGCCAGAAATCTGTTCCCAAGAATTTTGTACACTGAGAAGCACCAGTAAGCTCAATTATCCTGTGAGGGGTGCTCTCTGCTTGAAAGATGGTCCCACCGTGCTTCCGCCAGAGGAGGTGAACTCTGCATCCTTCCGTGGTGAAAAGCTGAAGGGCAGAAGGAGCTGAAACTATGTGAGACCTCTATGGCATGGCCTACACCCACTCCTAGGGGAGGGCTCAAGATTTAATCACATCTTAAACAATGTACTTAACACTACCACGTTGACCTTTGAGTTTCTGCGGAAGGGGACACCAGCATTCAAACCATAGTCGCTTCCAACACTCTTTCACGTCTGAGGTCATTTTGCCACGATCAAAATCTCCAGCCTCAGGCCTCATTCCTCAAGTTCCTTAACTGAGTTTCAGCACCTTCAGTGATGCTTTCACAGATGCTGTAATATTCCTTCATACCAAAAACACCCAGCTGTGTTGATTAGTATTACGTCAACTTGACATGAGCCACAGTCATTTGGGAAGAGATTCTCAATTAAGAAAATGTCTTCATAAGATTGGCAAGCCTGTGGTCTATTGTTTTGATGTGGAAGAGCCAGCTCACTATGGGAAATGCCACTTCTGGGAAGGTAATCTGTAGTATGTAATAAAGCAGGCTGAGCAAGGTAGGAAAAGCAAGCCAGAAAGCAGCATTCCATGAGCTCTTGTCCTGACTTCCCTCAGTGATGGACTGTGACCTAAGAGTTTTAAGGTGAAATAAACCATTTCTTCCTCACGCTGCTTTCATTACAGCAATAAAACCCTAAGACAGCAGCCAACAGAATTATAGGGAATCCACAAAATAGCATTCCCTTGAGGCCTCTCATTTCCCAGGGCATTGCAAATCGCACTCATCACTATGCTTCATACTTGTCCTTGAGGCCACTGTAGAACTATTCAGGAAAGTTAAAGTATTTGCAATATTTCTTCCTTTTACTCTTCTCTGCTACCTTCCACCCCCCAAGTCATTGGGTTTTGCATTTATCAGAACTTGACTGGATAAGGGGATCAGCTTTACACTGGTGGTTCGTCTCCAGCTCCTCCCCACGGCTACTACAGTACTGTATTGAGATGCATCTGTCATCCAGTCCCACTAACCTCCCATTTTTCCGTGGCTTTTTTGTTGCCAAAAAGAGACAAAAGGCCTTCTGGGCCTGATCTGTAGGCTCTTAGAATCTGAACACCTTTTCTTCTCCATGCAGCCGTACTCTAGCTGTGCCAAGTTACAATTTGCTGCCCAAGAAATCATGCCACCTATATGCATGGTATTCCTTCCTGTAAGAACATTGTCACCTGACTGTTGTTATTCCTTCTCCTCCTGGGAGAGGTCTCTTCCATTCCGTAAGTCTCATTTCAAATATGATCTTCTTGTATAAGGTTTTAATGAGTCTTTTAATTGTTCAATTTTATGTGGTTCAGGGCAATAATTTGACAACTGTATGTAGTATGAAATGGCCAATATGGGGTAGTTGATTTCCATATGATTTTCCTAGATTTGTATTAGAATATGTATGTATATATATATATATATATATATATATATATATATATATATATATAT
>NW_026591643.1:5290805-5305240 GCF_907164565.1 Psammomys obesus | reverse complement strand
TATATATATATATATATATATATATATATATATATATATATATATATGGGGCATTATGGTATTGGGACTGATTTGGACTTGGAGGTTTCCAATTACTTTTATTATTTATTCTAATGCCTCCTAGACATTCATGAGTATAGCATAGGTTTCAACAAACTGTACGCCCTTCCTTAATTCTAAACGACAGAACACTAAATTACCTCCTTTGACTAACTGTATTAGGATACTTGTCATTTAACCTGTCAGTATCCTGGTTCCCCCCTCCCTGCCTCTAGTACTGACTGCTGTACTCGTGAAATTTACCTTTCTCTTCCTGACACTTCATCTAACATAACATTCTTCAGTTTCATCCATTTTGCTGCAAATAACGAAATCTTTTTATGCATGAATAATTTTTATTGTGTATATAGACCACATTTTCTCTGCCCATCCACCTACTGATGAGCAACCAAGTGTATTCGAAATTTTAGCTATTGTAGATAGTGCAGTAGCAAGCAGGCGTCTCTGGCAAACTGATGTCATGTCTTTGACATGTGCCCTCAGAGGTAAGGCTGCTACATTCTATGGTAGACAGTATTAGCTTCATAGAAACCCTCTCTACTGTGCACCATAGTGACTGTATTAATTCATATCCTCACCAAGCATGTATGAGTTCCCTTTTCTCCACATCCTCACCAGGATTTGGCATTTATGACGTGTGTGTGTGTGTGTGTGTGTGTGTGTGTGTGTGTGTGTGTGAGAGAGAGAAGAAATAGTCTTCTAAAATAAGTTATTATCAAATTGTAGTTTTGATTTGTATTCCTCTAACAGCTAATAAAGTTTAACCTCTTCATGTCCTATAGATTTCTTTCACATTTAGGGTATTAATCATTGCCAGATGAATCATGTGAGTTTTTCTCTATCTAGGGATTATTTCTTCACTCTAATGATTGGTAATTTTTACGATGTAAAATCACTTTAGTCTGATAATCCAATATAACCTTCTTTATGATATATCTGCTTTTTCTATCATTTCTTGCTTTTAGATTCTTATTCAAATATTTTAGTGTGTGTTTGTGTGTGTGTGTGTGTGTGTGTGTGTGTGTGTGTGTGTACACACCACAGGGTGCATCGGAAGAACAGAGGGCAATTTCAGGGGCGTGTTCTCTCCTTCCACCGTTTGGGTTCCAGAGATTAAACTCAGCTCATCAGGCTTGGCAGCAGGCATTTTCAACCACTGAGCCGTCTCACCATTTTAACACTTCGTGGCCTTTACTGATGTCTTGAAGCAGTTTCCTTCACTTTTTATTTTGGTAGTTTTATAGTTTTATGTCTCACATTTAAATCTTTGGTCCATTTTTAATTTGTTAGTTATTTGGGAATGTCATACAAGGCATTTTGATTATATTCCCTTCCTTGTCCAAACCCTCCCCAGTCCACACATCCCTTCCTACCCAACCAGCTTGGAGCCTGTTTTCCCCATCAAGTCCAATTCGTTCTGCCCACATAGACTTGGATGTGTGACCTTCCACTGAAGTATGGCCAACCTACCGGGGACCCCAATCTTAAAGAAGACTGTCTTTCCCTCTTCCAGATGCTGTTAATTACTAAGAGCTTTCCTCTGCTGGGGGTAGGACATTGTGCTCACCTCTTCACTCCATGGTGGGATTTGCTCTGTCTTGAGCTTTCACAGGTCTTGCACGTAATGTCGTAACTTGTGTGAGTCCAGATAGGCAGCTGCCCTTCTGTGGCTGGAAGTCACTGTGTCCTCATAGTCATCTACCACACTTATCTTTTCTGGCCCCTCTTTCACAATGATCCCTGAGCTTTGGGAAGAGGGTGAGATCATTTAGCTAAAAACATATACTGCTCTTGAGCCAACCTTGATCCTTTATTCTGTTGTTATTTATTTTTCTTCTGGATGAGAAATAAGGATCAAATCTCAACACTCTGCATGTGAATATCCAGTTCCCACATACATACCAAAAAGAGATTGTCTTCATTCAGGGTTCTTTTTGTATGTGTGTTTTTCTGGAAATTATCTCACTATAGATATGTGGGATTATTTCTGAGCAATCTGTTTTCTTCCTTTAACTTATGTTTCTATTTTTATGACAATCCTATGGCATTCAATTGCTATAGATTTACAGTGTATTTGATGTAGGATAATGTGATGCCTCAAACTTTCTTTTTTATACCTAAGATTGTTGTGACCACCCAGGAGCTTATGTACTTCCATAAAATTTTAGAGTTTTTTTAAACTACAAAGAAGTTAACATATTTATGGCAGTTGTATAAAATCCAAAAGCTGCTATAGGTGACATAATCTGATTGGCCTGCTCTTTAATTACCTCCCCCTGAGGGGGAGCAGCTTTATCAGGCCACAGAAGAGGACAAGGCAGCCACTCCTGATGAGACCTAGTTGACTAGGATCAGAAGGAAGGAAAAGGGGTCCTCCCCTATCAGTGGACTTGGGGAGGGGCACGCATGCAGAGGGTGGAGGAAGGGAGGGATTGGGATGGGAGGAGGGAGGGAACCATGGGGGGGGATACAAAGTGAGTAAAGTGTAATTAATAAAGAAAAATAAAATTAAATAAATAAATAAATAAATAGACTTTAAAAAAAGATATTAACAATCTTGGTTCTTCTGGTCCACACTCTACATAGAGTGTGCCTGCATGCATGTGTGTGTCCCTCTTCTTTTTTTTTTTCATCTGAGTTTTTTTTAATTCTCATTATAAAACTATTTCACTTCCTTGGTTAAATTTATTCCTAGCTACTTTCTTTTGAAACCATTTGAGAATAAGATCACATCTAAATAATCCACAACCAGCATCACTAATCTAAGATCCAAAACAAAGCAAAGCTGTCCTCCATCATTGTTTTTGTCCAACACGGTTCTATAAGAACTCTTATCCAGAGACACTGGACAAGAGAAAGAACAGGGGGGAAGGCATGGAAATGGAAAGAGAGAAAACAATAGCCCTAGTTGCCTGTAATATAATTCTACAAATAGAAAATGGTCTTACACCCATTTCTATCCACCAGGAGACAGAAGCAGTGCATGGCTCTTATAACATCTTACCCAGCACGATATAACTCTAAGAAGTGAAGGGTTAACTAGTTTACATGAACTTATTTTTAAAAAACTGTATCTCACAAGCTTTCAACACCAATATTTGTTATTATTTGTCATTTTCCTTCTCACCATTTATGAACAATTTTGACCCAAGTTTTCAACTTGCAGTCTTTGCATGGTGCTCATACAGAGTAGCACGACTGTCTCAGCGGGTCTCTAACAGCCTCTCTGTTCACAAGAGTGATGTCTGCATCACCTATCACACCACTGAAGCACACACCCCTAGTCTCAGTGCAAAGTTCTTGAAACCACCTCCACATTGCCCACTGCACACATCTGTAGCCCATCGGTGCCACCCAGCAATGTCTGTATTCACGCTGCTGAAAACTTGACAGTCTGGTGTTATGTGTCCCATCTTAGGAAGAAGGCCTTAAATAAAAATTTTAACTGGTTGGTTACCCCCATAACATTCGTGCCACTATTGCATAGGTGAGCATATATTACACAGAGTGCTGCTAAGGTAGCTTACAGAATTCACAGCTGGATGAGGCTGATGATTAGTTTTCTTCTCTGGTAGCATGCATAGCACCTTCCAGCACTATGGACACTACCAGTCAGGAGGGATGGAGTTTCCAGAAAAAAAGGTTTCCCTTATGTTCTGTGCTTCAGGTATGTGATATATTCAGTAATAGGGTCTTACCAGTTGACAGTTCACTATTATCCAGAAATAAATGTCTCCAAGAAAATCAATAAAAATCTTGCCATATTCCTTTTGATCTTCAACCTTCTTTATAGCTGGTTGCCCCACTCACATAATTTTGTAGATGAAACAGTGATGCAGAAAGGATAGCTATGATGTCTGTCTTTACTGCTGAGATAACTAGATTTGAGAATGTCTGTGTGAGGATAGCTATGATGTCTGTCTTTACTGTTGAGATAACTGGATTTGAGAATGTCTGTGAGGGTACTTTGATGCCCACCCTGAATAGAGACAGCACCATAAGCTCGGCTACCTGACCAAATATAAATCAAAAAAGAAAAAAGCCAGATGTGTACCATTCTCTGCTCTCTGATTCCTAGTCTGCCCAGGTATGCTCTGCTTTCCCATAAGCCAAAATAAATCCCTTCTTAAGTTGCTGTCAGGGTTTTTGTCATAACAATGTAAAAGAATGCCCAATATAATCACTGTGCTTGCTTACTGACCTTGAACCCTCTTCCCCTTTCGTACTCTGATTTGCTCAGCCTGAAGGTCATGAGACCACAAGAGAATCTGAATTCAGTTCTGAGATGCCACATCAGTCAGTCTTTGTCAGCCAAGCACTGCATAGGTACCAGATTATAGATTACCTTACATGAAAAGAAAACTAAAATACCATTGTTGGCCACTGTGAAACTAGATACTTTTTCCTTTCCTGAACCTTAGTTTCTCTCTTTATGTCTAGGTATGTATCAGCTCAAGTGGGAGTTATGTACTCTGCTAGGCTAAATATTTCTGGAGTTCATTTTTCTAGGAGATAAACGTTGGCCTCTGGCTCTCACCTGTCACTGAGCCAAGTGATTACAGAGACTTCGCTGAGATTAAGACAAACACTCTCTTCCTCATACACTGATTCCCACCTTGAAGCACAGTAAAGTCTTCTTCCTCCTAAAGCTGTTCATTCTGCTTATTCACAAAATGGCAACTTTCCAATCATGTCTATGAAAAGTGTTCTAGTAATTCTAAAGCCTCCCCTTTTCAAGAGCTCAAATGGCAGGAGGACACACAGAGTGAACCATAGGCAAGGTAAAAGTGTTCAGTGACTTAAAGAGATGCTGTAACAGTGTCAGGCAGATCTAAGAAGAGCAGTATGTAATCAGCCTCTGCCTGTACCTGTCATGCTTTTGTGGAAAGGACCACCATAAGCCTTTAAAGTCATATTGCTTCTCACAGTTCACCAGTAACTGAGGCTCTGAATGCTTCATTACAATTTTTTCAAGTTCACAAAGTTTGTAAATACTGTGAGGCATGCCTAGTCTGGGTCTCCAAAACACCTACTTTGATGTAACATGGAGTTCCCTGATTTTTCCTTAGGCAACCAGCCACACCTGCTGTTTGGGGCACCCTGATGGGCAGGTATACATACAACGATAAAACTGGCTTTTAACCTCATAATTTTTTGACCCATTAAATGTGACTGCTGATCCCACATGCCTCCCATGGACTCCTGTGCCTCCCATGCTTTGGGACTGTGCCAAGGAAGAGCTTTTACCCCATGTTCACTGAAGATTGTTCTGAAGTCCTAAAGTGGTACTGTGGCATGACAATAGGGACATGGACATAAGCCTAAACTAGAAATCCAGCAGGGATAAACAAGAATTGGCTTTAGAGTGCTCAAGGATTAACAGAAATCCCATGGCGCTCAAAGAACCAGCCTCTAAAACAAGATGAGATCTGATTCAGATAAACATTCCACTTATTTTTGTTTGGAAAGGCTCAAAGCATGTCCAGAGAATGACTGGAAGCAGCTGAAAAATTCTGATGCTCAAGTGAGGCTTTCATTAGTGAGAGGATAGAAAAACTCCAGTGGATCAATGGAGTCAACAATTATGACAGCAAATTCTATCTCAGCCAAGTCTTTGGTGTTTGAACTTGTGCAGACCCTCTCTCTCTCTCTCTCTCTCTCTCTCTCTCTCTCTGCCTCCAGGTTTTATCATCTGTTACTCCAGTTCTGGAGGAACCAATGTCTTCTGGCCTCCATTAGCACCAGACACTCAATGTGTTACTCAGACATATATATGTAGCTAAAACACCCATACACATAAAACTAAAATTTTAAAGTATTTCTTCATTCAGTAATTTATTTGTTTACTTTCCATCCCAATTGCAGCTTACTTTCTCTCCTCTCCTCCCAGTTCCTCCTTCTCACCTACCCTGAAAATATTTTTAAATCATGATTATTGTTAACTCCCGTAGCAATTCTTCCAAGAAGGTATCACCATACCAACTCAATAAACTAAGAAATTGAAAATTACAGATTTTTGGTCTGTTGTAGATACAAACATAGTTTTGTTTTAATCCTATGTGTAAGATATGAGACTGGTTCAGATGATCCACAGCAGCAAACTTTTTGCCTCATGTGGGCTCTGGGAGGGACTCTTTGCCAACTGCATAGTTTAAATTTAAGTATTCTGGAGAGGGAATAAGTGCCAGCACCCAGAGAGTGTTGGGGGGTGCTCCAAGAAAAAAAAAAGGCTGCTGGTGCTCCTCCCTCCCCCCCCCAATTATTCCTGGTTGACACAGTTGAATGAGAAGAAGTTGGAGTTATATCCTGGAACAAATATTGCAACCCAAGGAACTTGACTACCCTAACCAGCAGGAAGTAGCTAAAGAGAACTCTGTCCCCTCTCTCCACTAACCTTTCTCTCCTCCACAGTATTGAGGTGTTGGAAGGGTTTGGGGAGGATAAGGGAGGCATAAGAAACCAAAATAAAATAGTATAAAAAGCAATGCTTACATAGGTCACACCTAAAAACTTAATAAAAATTTCAGCTTAGGTATCTATAATCTGGAGTCAGATTACTTGGGCTCCACCCTGACTCTTTGACACCCAACCCTGTTCCTTAATGTCCCCTTGTGTGTTCAATTATCTGTAGTTCAGTTTTCTCTTCTAAAAATTATGACCCCTCTTCTTGCTGTATTTCTAAGACTGATAATCTAGATAGCGGGATCAGCCTACAGGGAGCATTCAAAAATGGTGTTATCTCAGTGGTAAAGATGTGAAGTGTTTCAGCTAGAATTTGAACCTTAATTCAAACCCCAGTGCCCGGCCCTATGTGATAGAAGACTGCCCTCCAAACCCACAGGGAGTTTTCCAAAATGGTCTAGCTCCTCCATAAATCATTTTAGGTCTGCCCATGTTCCTCAGATTTTTCTCATTAGTTTTATTTCTTTGAGTTAAATTTCAGTCAATAGTCAAAGTGCCATTTGAAATGTGACATTAACATATCATTTATTTTAATTATTTTTTTTATTTTTGAGATTATAATATAATTATATTATTTTCCCCCTTCCACCCAAATCTTCTCATATACCCCTGATTACTCTCTTTCAAATTCATGGCCTTATAAATTCATATGCTCTCAAATACATATGTGTGTGTGTGTGTGTGTGTGTGTGTGTGTGTGTGTGTGCCTAAATTCATGAATACAACCTACTCAGTCTGTATGTTTTCAAGGATGACCATTTAGTATTGAATAACCAATTGGTGTACTCCTTCCTAGGAAAGATTATTTTTCCTGCTCCCAGCATTTCTGAATTGATTGTAATTCTCTGTGTAAGGTGGGCATTCTCTCTTCCATGCCAGCATGTTTATTGTTGTTCATCCTTGTTCAGTTCATGTCTGGGTGAGACTTTATAGGGGTAGCTTCCGGCATACATAGGAGACACAATCTCAACAGCAAACTCCCAGGTCCTCTGGCTTTTACCACCTTTCCTCCCCTTCTTCTGCAATGTTCCCTGAGCCTGAGGTGTGGGATGCACTGTTTGCTAATGTGTCAAGGTCCTACTTTTGTGTAACCTACCTATCAGCAAACAAAGAGCAAGGGGCAGGATATGTAACTGAAGTAAAAATTCACTGTGAGCTTCAGTGAAATTAGAGGAAACACTAGCAGAAATCTACAATGGAGTTAAGCCAAAGCTTTGGTAGATGTGGGAAGGACTGTCACAATGACAGAAAGAATGCCAGAAACAAGTTAGCAAGTACATATAGACTATATAGCTTTAGCCAAATCTCCTCACTTTTCTAAGCCTCAGTTTCACCAATGTAACAAAAGGCTTGAATACTTTCCCAGGTCTAATAGTCTTAGCTGTTGGGAAAGAGGACAGCTAATAAGACACTGAATAATAAAGAATCCTTCCAAGAACTTCTCAAAGCCCATGGGAGACAGCAATGTCACTCTATAGAGAAGACATGCCAGGCAAGCAGGGGCCTCAGATAATATACTTTATTACTGAACTGAGGATACAAAATAACGGTTCCCTGTTCCAAATTATGTCCTTTCCCTCCTCTAGATGACTCTCAAGACCAAAGCTGAACTTAGAAGAATGCAAAAACTTCTACATTTGCATTTTTCTGTTGCTTAAAGAAAGAGCTGCACTCCATGGAGGAGTAAAGGGGAGATTGCCAAGCTATTTTTCACAAAGTCAAATTCAGAAAGAAAAGAAAGAAAGAAAGAAAGAAAGAAAGAAAGAAAGAAAGAAAGAAAGGAAAAAAGAAAAACCACCTTCAATGAATGGCAGCTCAGCTTTCCTCCAGTGCTCCTACAGGTCCATCAGATGCCCCACTTCTAACACCTCAAAGACAGAGGCTCTCAGTCAGGACATCGGGTTTGTGTGAACATGCACATGGGTGTTATGATAAGAGAGAAGAGGGCACTATCAGCATCTAACAAGTAGAACCAGAGATGCTGCCATGCACAGAACAGCTCTCTGAGGGAATTATTTGACACCAAATGCCATGCTGCTGACACTGTGAAAACCTGTCTAACGCATTCTGAACAATCATTCTTCAAGTTATTTCATCAAATAGATTTTCCAAGCTAATGGCTACTAAGCATGATTCATAGGTCATGTGGAACCTGGTTCTTCAGCCCTCCCAGCTGACATTTAGGCCACAGAAAGAGAACACTGTATCCTTGTCATATAAAAAAAGTTAGTTGCTTATCTTTGAATCAAAGGTAGTTACCTGAGTCATATTTCTACTGAACAGGGTCCCCTTCCAGCTAGGTTCCTAAAGACTTCAAGGTTGGAGAGGGAACCCTAAGCCAGTCCCAGGCTTGACTATTAATCCTGACAAACTTGAAAACAAGTTCCTGCCCTCTTTTACACCATTGTTTCTACAGTACCTTTTAACAATACAACACCCATAACCCTGGCTGCCATTCATTTCTTTTGCAAATATTTGTTGTAACAATGACAGAACTGAGTATGAGGGATTATCTAGTCATTTTTATATTTCTTGTTTGTTGTGTGTATATTGGGGAGACATGGAGAACAGAGGACAACACTCAGGAATTTGTTCTCCACTTCCACTACATGGGACCCTAGGATGAAACTCAGCAAGCACCTTTACCTACTGAACCATCTCCTTGACCTGGGATTCTATATTTTAAAGGAATAATAACTGCCTTTAAATAAATGAGCATGGTATGAGAGACAGGTGACAGACAGGTGAGCTCAGAGAGGTGGGTCAGGTAACCCCAGTGGGATACCATATCCAAGCTTGAGGATCAGATGGTGTCCCCAAGGGAAAAGAACTACCAACCTAGGCCAAACCAGTGCAGCAGAGAGGTGTTCCACATGAGGCAGAGACAAAATCAGATGACCAAAGAGAAGCATGAACATGGTGCTTCAGAGAAACCATTAGTCATTCTGTGGGGCTATCATGGGGGAAAAAGGAGACGACAGATATAAGGGTGCAGAAAGATCGAAGATTGAATGAAGAGAGCTTCATGTGTTCCTTTGGATGTTAAGCTTTATTATAAAAACAAGAAAGGCTGGGTTGAGGTAGGGAGGATCTTTCTAGGAAGGATAGATGGTGAAAGTCAAAAGTCAATGAGGAAGTGAGAGCAACCTGACCTAGAGGAAATTCAAGAGGGATCAAAGATGCAGAAAGACACTAAGAACTTAGCACTTTAGGACCAATGCCTGGTAACTGCTTGATTACAGAAAGTAAGGCTCTTAGAGAAGCCAAGAATGACCAACAGAATCATTACAGGTCCACTGAGAAGGGAGACAGTGTGGCTCTTGAAGTTCTGCATGTACTACACATAACTTTTCTAGCAGGCTGCTGTTCATACTGGCCTGGATCTCAGAAGAAAGGCTGAGAAATCCAAGATGAGCTGAGACCAGGAATGAGATTATATGTTATGGCATCAGACTTCTGTTTACCCCAGAGCATTCATGTCACATCCAAGGCTGCAGAGAATAAATGAAGGCTGTGTCCCAGGTATGACACAGCCCATCTTCCACAGCCTACATGGCCAGTATCTCCCCCAATATAATGATGGGAGATCATTATGAAGTTAGAGATAACCTTATGGGCATCCGGATCAGCTCTGTCTGCCTGGCCCCAGATCCAGTGCTTTCTGGTACATAAGCCCCATTGCCTTGCTCTGCAAAAGATTACTCCTCTATTGCATTCAAAGTAGTGAAGAGACCAAGCTCTAAAGTGGTAAAAACTTGGGTTTATATTCCAGTTTCGTGGTTTATTAGAAGCACATTGCCCTCATCTGCTAAATGGAGGCTAAGATACTCCAGAGGGATATTATTAGGACTGACTAAGATGAGAACGAGGGAAGCTCTGACATAGCGGGGGTATGAATTGGATAAAGGCTATCAGTATTATGGTGTTTAAGTGCACCTAAGGCACACTTCTCATCCAACTCAGTAATGTTGTTCAGGGGAAGGGTGGCAATGTCTGGAGGCACTTTTGACTGTCTCAATTTGAGAAAGAGATGTTCCTGGTGTCATACATAAGAGGAAGAGACCAGGGATTTTACTAGATTGTCTCTAAACATGGGACAGCAGAGAATTGCCTGGTCTGAAAAGTCAATATGAGCATGAATTACATAAACCTGAGGAACTAAGTTGGATCCCCAGAACCCACATAAGACAACATCCAGGTTTAATAATGCACCCTAGAAATCTCAGCACTGAGGAGATAGAGACAGGCTGGTCCCTGGGTCTTGATGGCTGGTCAGCCTAGTGGAACTGGCAAGTTCCAGGTAAAAGTGAGAGACCCTTCCTCAAAGAATAAAGGTGGACTGTGTCCTAAAGAACAACACCCAAGGTTGACCCTTAGCTTCTATGCATATGTGGATGCGCAAACATGTACTTGTACCTACGTGCATAGGTGTGCACACGTACATGTATCTATACAAAGTCAATAACTGTGCGACTGAGAGATCTGGCTTTATGAGCACAGAACAATAACGGAGGATGGGGCAGAAGTCAATTACACTGAGACGTTCTCACCTTGTTTACTAGTTCCACAGAAGAGAATATGGAAAACTAGAAAAAGAAGAGGTACGTATCTCAGAGAGAGACTAGGTAAAGAGAAAAAGAATGCTGTAGACTGAAAGACAACTGTGTGGAGGCTCAAATGTTTCCATGTCCTACTTGCGATCCTTTTGGAAACAGTGGTTGGGGTTAATTATTCTCTGACCTTATTCATGGTGAAAGAGGGCTCTCAGCAATTGGGAGAGTGAGGGCGTCCAGGCTGTGCCAGCCGAGGCTGACCTCAATAAGGGAAGAGAGAAAGGCATGTGTTGTACAGTGCACACAACACCTTATGAACATGGTGCCTTTTGTCTTCACAACATGTGGCCATATTGCTGTCACCTCATCACTGTCAAAGAGAACACATGGAGGCTAAAGAGGTATCGGCAGTTAGCAGAAGGTCACATAACTGAAGAAGAAAGGACACAGGCTGGAAAAGCACTCCAGGTCTTGTGGTTTGACCCTCTAACCAAGAATGCTACCAGCACGATCCTAGTGTGGGCCTCCACACCCATGCTTACAGGAAACAGCAGTTTCTAAACTGCAGGCTTGGTGTCACTGAAATCAGCCAAGCTCACCAGGAAATACATTTCCCCTCAACATCCCACCCCCTTTGTGCCCACATTAGAACCCTTGTTTTCCTGGAGACTGGTGACGGAGCATGGCTTGATGTCACGTAGCAAGTTTGTGACTGGTCTCCTGACATCTTGACTGTTTCATATTTGGAAAAAGAAAAGCAAAAGTAAAAACACCCACTCTCACCCTGGGCAGTTTCCTTTTGAGATATTTGCATGAAGCGATTCCCCCTGAAGACCTTACAGAAGATGTTTTCTAGTGCCCTTCTTTCCAGCTAACGTGTGTTGCTGGATTATTTCAATAGCAGCTGGAAGGGGTTGAATATAGAGTAAACAAATGCTAGCTGGAGGCCCCAAACCCCAGTGGTTTCAGCTCTAAATCCTCAAGCCTGAGCCTGAAGCACCACTCTCCTTTTCAGAGAAGGAAAGGGTCACTTCCTTCATTGCAGCCATGCGCAGTCCAGAAGGCTTTCTTCATCCATTGCATTAAAAGCTCAGCCTATTCAAAGAGTATTAAAACAACAGCAAACTTATGGACACTACAAAAAGACAAGGCTTTTCAAATTGTTTTCACTTCTGACCCCTTTTTGCCTAAGAGAGTGAAGGATGTTTAACAGTTCCTATTTAGTTTTATCAACTAAACTCTGCAATCCAGCCAGACTTTGGCAGGGAGAGGTGACAGAGACCAAAACAATTATGGGAAATTGAGAATGAATGTGTTAGGAGACTCTCTCCAGAATGACAGAAGAAAGGGACTGGTGGTTAAGATGCATGCAGGTCAAAGGTTTCAGAGTTGTCCACTTGGCAATGACAACTTCCTCACTGGTCTTGCTCTTCCTGGACTCAAAGGGACTCAAGGCTTTGATGATGTTCATGCCATCTTTCACTTTCCCAGAGACCACAGGCTTGCCATCCAGCCACCCAGGCTTGTTATTGAGATGAAAAACAAGGAAGCATATATGGTCCAGTGTGTGCCATGGACAAGACACTGGAACCTGTGTGCTTCAGGATGAAGTTCTCAGCCTCAAGTTTCTCCTAGTGGAGCAGTTCTCAACCTTCATAGTTCTGTAATTCTTTAACACAGTTCCTGATGTTGTGGTGACCCCAACCATAAAATTATTTTCATTGCTACTTTATAACTATAATTTTGCTACTATTGTGAATTGTAATGTAAACGTCTGTGTTTTCCAATGGTTTTAGGCAATGCCTGAGAAAGGGTCATGCAAACCCCAAAGGGTCGAGACCCACAGGTTGAGAACTATTGCTGTAGATGGATTTATAGCTAGTGCCATTATAGTGTATTATGTCACCACCACAACATGTGAATTCTGGAATGATTCTGTGAGAGGAGTAGCTTTTATGGGCAAACCTTTTCTCTCTGGTACTCAGAGCACCAAATTTGTCTGCTGCTTTTGGAATTTACTTATAAACAGCTGTAAGGAGACACAGCCCAAGGGCTTGCAATTGGCAGAAATTTAGGAGAATATGGACGATCATGGTTGACAAACAGCTACAGGAGACAGTAGCATCTGCACTGAATGCCTGAAAAAATTTTTTTGTATTTGTATAAGTATATACATCAAATATTTATAGTTAAACATGATCTGTGTGAAAACAATTTCTTGATATGCATATAATTTTACCACTTACTAAAGGTGAAGGAAAGTTTGCATACTGACAAGATGGATATATTTGCTTAGTCTTACATAAATCATTAAATCTCAGCTGAAGGTTTGACACTGCATGATGGAGAGCATCTCCAACATTTTTCAGAGTTGACTGACATTTGGACTTTACAACTGTCAATGCTTAAAAGGTTATTTCATATAAATATAGAGCATACATGTTTATGGCCACTTCAAAAGTTGCCCAAAATTCTGTCCCAATCCTGAGCTGGATTTACCTAATGATTTTTTGAAACTCATCAGCAAATTTAACAGTGATTTTTTTAAGTCAAACATTCTAATACAGCACAACCCAAAGATTACCAATCTGATACTTAAAAGCTGAGGTAGACAGCAGTAAATTATTGGACATCTGTTTATATGATTAAGCCATTCTGCTTCTGTAAGAGCAAGAAGAAGTCAGATGTGATGCTGCACACCTGAAATCCTAGCACTCAGGGAGGCAGAGGTGAGTGGATCTCTGTGAGTTCAAGGCCAGCCTGGTCTACAAAGTGAATCCAGAACAGCCAAAGCTAAACAGAGAAACCCTGTCTCAAAAATAAAAAAGAAAGAATAAAAAAAGAAAAGAAAAAAAAAAGAGCAAGAAGCCTTTGTAAATACAGCAAAGCTACAATAATCCATCCCATTTGGTAGACTTGACCCTGAGCTGAGCTGCTTCAGGCAGGGTTCACTGGAGTTGTACACTGTGGTGGTATACACAATGCAAAGTGCCATGTGTGTTCAGAACCAAGCCTGCACTGAGCTTAGCAAATTCTTCATGACCGCCAAAGTTCAGTTTCCTGACCCTGTATGGAGTCGCACCCAACAGTTTTAGAAGCAGAGCAGCTAGGCAGATGGCTCAGTAGGAGAAGTGTCTGCTTATCAAATGAGGATCCTAGTTAGATCTCCAGAACCTATATAAAAGCTGGGCAGGATGGTGCATGCCTGCAACCCCAGAACTAGTGAAGTAGATGCCCAGTTCACTGTCCAGCTGCTCTAGTCAATCCATGAGCTCCAGAATCAGTGACAGACTACGGAAGGAAGGAAGGAAGGAAGGAAGGAAGGAAGGAAGGAAGGAAGGAAGGAAGGAAGGAAGGAAG